>NC_083405.1:105743255-106046285 GCF_020745735.1 Hemiscyllium ocellatum
ATTCAAATGAGCACAGCACAGAGGTTGCAACTCACATAACAAACCATCTGTGACATGTTATTCATGCAAAATTACTGACAGCAATTTCATTCTTCCAACAGATCTTGATACACCAGCACAGATTATGATGCAAAAATGCAAGTGGTAGAAAGGAGAATGAAAGAAATCACAAGTAAAACAACATATTGTAACTAAGTCAATAATCAAAATCTGGAAGGAAATGAAGATCTGATATTCTAATAAAGGTACCTTGAAATCCCAGTTATTATTTAATTGGCCAAATAGTGCAGTCTTTCTAGCTCAAACACTTCAAAGCATATCCCAATTTAGCATTGCTACAAAACTTGTTTATATTGACAACTCGGGGGTCAGGTCAGATTCATTGACCAAAATCGAAATGCTGGTGAATTCTGCACTACTAAGCAGTTCAAAACAAGTATCCGGGAGCAGACATCAACCAAGATTAATTCAGATAGAAATAATATAATCGCTTTGTGAATTTGCAGTCACTTTCTCAAACCACACTGTGCTGGCCCTCCTTTCAGCAAAGGAATCTGTGTATTTACAAATGGTGTCTGATGGACAGATGGGCACACAACAGCCAATGAATGTACAAAAAGGTATGCAGACAAAATACAATTGCTGACATCTCTAGACATCGCCACTTAAAGTCAACATAATAAACTATGTTGCAACATTCAACATATTTAAACCAGCTTATGATAAAGTCCGACACACTGAACATACATACCCCATTAGATTATCAGTGACATTAACTGGAAGATAGTTGTCAGCAAATGAATCCTGCTTTGTGTTCACTGCTCGTGTTTGATCACTATCTTAATTAGAGAGCTACCTTTTACATGCATGGCCACTGTTGGCCCACTGGTTTAGTGAAATGCCCAACCTGCTTGGACGTTTTCCAGTTTGAATACTTGTTATCATACTGAAGCCCAGAAGAGTTGCATTCTTTTCATTATTTTTAAAATTTCTGTCACAATTTGATCAAAAAAAAGCATTTGAATGATTATAGTTTCAATGCATATTAGTGTTTGTTATTATTGGCTGCATTAGGCCATGCTACATTTTTAATAAAACAGGAAACCCATCGATTCTGATGCAGTACGTCAGCTTCTCGAATCTATTATCTTAAATCAAACTGCAGGTGCTTCCTATTGGCTACTTCCAAAAAAATTCTGGGAACACCAGACCTTGAGAATTCCAGATTCAGTAACACCTGCAGTTCTATTGTGCTCGCTGCAAAACAGCCAAACAGAAATTAGAAATGCCAAACAATTGCTTTCTATCAAATACCTGAAAGCAAATAAGCTGGTGTAGCACTTCTTCCTGAAATTTCATTGCAGCAATGACAAAAGTATATCAACAGTCATCAAGTACAAGATAAAACTACATTTAGCAAAACTCAACTTCTTCCCTTTTTAAAACGGCCTATAAAGTTCCTTCAATCAACTGGATTTCCATCCAGACACAACTTTCCCTGCCAGCATGCTTAGGCCAGGTTATATAAACAAGGTACGATGCAGTGGAGGGTGCACATGCCAATCAGAATTGTTAAATGGAAAGGAGTTATCAGTAAATGAATCCTGCTACAATATCACTGCTTATTTTCGATCCAATTAGACCAGAGAGAATTACCTCTTACATGTATGGTCACTGATGGCCTAATCGATTGAGAAAATTACACCGACTTGGAATCTTTCCAGTTTAGATGTTTCAATATTAGCTCTGACAGATGCATCAAAAGTTGTTGTGGAAGTGACGCTAATCCAAGATGCTAATCAAAGCAACTCACTCATCAATTGACAAATTGGCCCAAATGCAAATTGATGAAATTATGCTTCACTCAATCCCACAAATCAGCAATTTTCTTAACCAAGTGACACCAATTGGATGAAATGGCTAATTCCAAGCTGCAAGTTCTTTGCAATTTTGTGGAAGACAACCTATATAGAACCTTTAATGTGGCACAGCATGCCACGAGGGAGAAGTTGCCTTCTTATGGCACACTGGTGAGCTGAACTCCTTCAAAAGGATGGGAGATTTCAGTTTAATTTTGCTTGCAGGCCCAAGTCACAAAGAGAACATAAAATGTTATCAAAACCTGTACTTTATATGTAAACACACGTGCAAATCTTTCTGTGTTGTTAATGGCTTACAAGCACAGAGAAACTCAAAAATATAATCATTACTATGCTCTGTAACATTAAACTATGTTATTGGTAATTTTCCCTTGATGGTCTCCAACTTCCTAAATCTTTTTGGAACATGGTCAAAACAATGGGTATGAATGAAGGCTTGCTCAAAGATCAAGTACCTCTGAGCTTCACATGGTTCCATCTAAGACATATCAATGCTCAACACAAAATGTGCGAAGTAAACTTAGCTAAAGAAGAGACTGCACTTAATCAGAGCTCAAATCACAGCTTTCTCACTTCTTGCAAGAATTGTTAATTCACATCCAAGCCCAAAGACAGGTCTCATTCTCAAAGAAAGCTTAGATGGATATGTAGGAATAAATTACTACAGTTGCTGGAATCTGTACTGAAAACAACAAATGCTGGAGATCACTGTGGGTCAGACAACATCCATGGAAAGACAGCATGCTAATGTTTTAAGTCTGCATGACACTTCATCAGAGCTGAACGTGCTCTTTTAAACTCAGCTGCACTGTCCAATTCCTTGATTTATCAAAGTTAGATAAATTTGAATTCTGAAGATTATTTTTAAAAACGTTAACAAAACAATTTTATAATTAGCTGCTTTATAAGTAGTGCAACAATTAAGGAGCCTGAAACCCAATAGTCTTACTCTGCCAGCTAATGGAGATTGTGTAATTACAAATAGCATTCAAAAGTATACAATCGAGACTAAGTGTGAGCACATTAATGAGTAACATTAGATCCTTTCTAGGAATATACATTATTTTCTTTTTGAAAAAGCATCAGAGCTTATCCAGCAAGTAGCTGAGTCACAGAAATGGATTTGTGTAATGAGTCCTTGAAAGACTTTTTAAAAATTATTATTCCGAGTAGTGAACCTTCATTTTTGTCTCAAAATATAACTACATGGCAAATGACTTGTAGTGAGCCCTAAGTAGACCTAAACTGATCAAAAAATTGATATCCATGAGACTGCATTAGGAAATTACTATGACTGCATAGAATTTTTTGTCCTGATGTTTCATTGGTAGTTGTCGAGCAGCTATTTACTCCACAGACTGAAAAAACAACATGCCAGTTTTACACAACAACCATCCCTGCCTTTTGCTGCTTGAAAAATAGGATCATTACAATGCTCATAGGTCTCTACATGAATTGTACAATGGAGTATACTTGCCAAATAATGTCCCCATTTGATGCCGATAGTTTCTCCATTTATGTAATTATGATAGATCTCAGATGCATTTGCAATTCATTGCAATACATAAATCATCAGGATTTTTAATTCCAAATTTCATTAGCAATGTTTTTCACATAGAGGACATCGGACAAAAAGCTGATCTTTCCTCAATTTCCTTTGGGTTCCTTGGGCTAGCTGGATACTACTTGCACCAAGCTGTGTAATTCTTTGCTCATCATGTTCACTGACTGACAGGCCTAGAGGAAATATTAAGGACTTGATTTCAAAACAATTGTTTTTGAATCCTTCCATGGCCATGTGTCTTCACAAAAAGTTATCATCCAATAGGTAATAGGGAAGGCAAATGGAATGTTGGCCTTTATTTCAAAGGAAAGGGAGTATAAAAGCAGCTCGAACAATACAAGGCACGAGTCAGCCCACCACTGGAATGCTGTGAACAGTCTGCGGCCCTTTTATCAAATGTGGTAGATGTACACTGTTCTGGAGACAGTCAAGAGAAGGTTCACTCGGTTGATACTAGGTATGTAGGGACGGTCTTAAGACAACAGGTTGAGTAGAATGGCCTTATGCTCATTGGAATTTAGAAGAGTGAGAGGCAACCTTATTAGAGTCATAGAGATATACAGCACAGAATTATTGAAACACAGAAGATTCTTGGGGGGATCTGACAAGGTCGAGACAGGAAAGTTCATTCTCCTTGCTGAAGAGTCAAGGGCCTGAGGACAGAATCTCAGAATAAGGGGGTATATGAAGACTGAGATTAGGAAGAATTTACTTTCTCAGCGTTGAGAGTCTGTGGAATCCTTTACTGTAGAGTCTGTCAAGTTTGACTTTGTCAAGTATATTCATGGCTGAGATAGAATTTTAATCAGAAAGGGAATGGAGGGTGAGGGAGGAAAAGGCTGGAAAATGGAGCTGCCGTGATTTCGTGGAATGATGGTGCACATTTGATGGGCTGAATGGCCTAATTTTGCTCTTACATCCTGACCTGAACCTCTGTTGGCCTGAGTGTCCTCAACCATGCATGCGCTTCTCCAATTTGGTCTCATTCATCCATTAGTGGCTGTGTCTTGAATTGCCTGTGCCTGTAAGAAAATTAACTTCCTAAATTTCTCTAACTCTCTCCCTTCCTTTAAGGGTCTGCTGAAAGTTGACTGTCTGCTCAACTTTTTCATGTGGCTTAGTTTTCAGCTTTTTTTTTAAAACAGTGCCACTGCAAATGCCTGAGGATGTATTAATATGTATTAATGTGTATTAAAGGTACTGTTGGCAATTTGTAATGCCAAATGTTCTTACCTTGCCAACAACACTCAGATTATAAATAGCATGCCATTGTTCTAACATTAGGAACCATCTTTTGCTTATCACAAATATCTTGTTACGATGGCACAATTGGCACCTGGCAGAGTTGGTTTTTGAAAAGCTACATTTTGTTTCAACTGAGATTAGATTACTTACAGTGTGGAAACAGGCCCTTCGGCCCAACAAGTCCACACCGACCCTCCGAAGCGCAACCCACCCAGATCCATTCCCCTACATTTACCCCTTCACCTAACACTATGGGCAATGTAGCATGGCCAATTCACCAAACCGGCACATTTTTGGATTGTGGGAGGAAACCGGAGCACCCGGAGGAAACCCACGCAGACACAAGGAGAATGTGCAAACTCCACACAGTCAGTCACCTGAGGCAGGAACTGAACCCAGGTCTCTGGCGCTGTGAGGCAGCAGTGCTAACCACTGTGCCACCGTGCTGCCCACCTAGCCTTCAGATAACCTTTGCAGCTTACAAACTGGTCATGATAAGCACGTTCAAGATACATCACATTGGAATACCATGTTGTGTAGGTGCCGGTCCCCATGTTCAGACTATAATGACCAAGTCATTGCACCAATTGCATGATTGTCTCTATTCCAGGCCCATTTGCACTTCTGTGCAGCTCATTATCTAAAATCGTGAGCTGTCACCAAAATTCAGGAATTTCCTGAGATATCCTCGGTGCACAAGTCTGCAATTTAGACAGGAAATCCCATGATTTCCAATTCATTCACAAACCAAAAAACCAATGAAACTTCCTGATGTTTTGAGTTCACAAGGTTCCTTTTCTTGTGAACAGGAAACAACTTTGCCTTGGAACATCAAAGCTACATGCGTCGTAAAAACAATCCCATTCACCAATCTCAGAAAACAGCTCCAAAGCAAGTACTGGGTTCAAGGTACTACATTGTTCTTTCGACCATTGCTTCACTATCCCCTAACATATCGTACCTTCAGAGAAGTTTCAAAGGTTACAGAACAAAACTCATTCAGATCTGACGTTCTGCTATGGAATGTAGAAGAGAATAAACAGCGCCTCATTTAACTGGCTCATTAAGGCATTTGGCATTCCCAACAACCTTCCAAATGGGTTTTACATTCAAGACACACTGGTAAACATGCAGTATAACCCTTTCAATACGGTTGAATACACAATGGTGGGAGCAAAAACATATTTGAAATAATTTGGGACTAATTATTGATAAAAAAAATCATAAATTAAATTATTATTTATTTACCTTGTTTTTTACTTTGTTATTTATTTACATTAATACAACAGTGCATTCTGAATGGTAAGTTTGTACATCCAAGTCCCATGTCACGATCTGAGGGCAATCCAGACCTATGTTACAGTGCTATCCTGAGTGACTGCAACATCACCTGCAGTACTTCTCTTTTTGGATTGATCAGGACGCTGCTCGCTTGGCCCAGTATTTCAAGACAACATCGAAGAGGCCATGGCACCACTTGTTCTCTCCAATGTTATGACAAACATTTACGCCTCGACTACCATTAGTGGATCAAGTAGACATTCATCTGATTTGTTGTTTCTAGGCAAATTAAGTGCCGGGTTTGCCTTTGGAAACTATCACTACATTATAAAATAATTTGCTTATTGCGACTGCCATTGGGACTTAATGTGCCAAACAAAGACATTTTTAAAATTCTTGAAGAACAATCTCACCATCCAAAATACACACGAAAACAAACCGTAGCATAGAAGGAACATGAAAGTAAATTTCCACTTCTCTATGGTACATGAATGCTGCTTAGCACTATCTCTCAACGCAATCTAATGTAATGAACCACACATTTATTGTTCATTTACTATAAACATTACCTTCTAATTAAATATTCCCCTTTTTTTTCAAACTAAGTGAACAAAACAGTCAGGTTAAGCAGGTGGTTTAATTTTGAGATCATTGGGTTATATGAAATTACATTTTTCTATCTGTTACCCGGTAATGATCTGCAGCTTTTATCTATAGCAGTATAATTTTCCAATGCTCATCAAATTTGTTTCATGAAGCGGGGTTAAAAAAATTCAATGAATTTGTCTTTGTCTCGATAATTTGACTGGTTTGACGTTCAAATTTGCACATGTAAAATAATTGATAAATAGTTATAATTTGTAATGCCCCACTATTCTAACTTGGTACACAGCCATAGATTGCTGTTTAAAACTAACATTTTATGCTATCTCCAAACATATTTGCATCTGCACAACCACAATGTTTTGATAAACTGTTTAAGCTTAGGAGAGATTGAAAGGCAATTACTTTCTACAATCTGTGGATGCCCTTCATTTTTAATTGTATGCACAAAGCTACGAGATAATGATTAAAAAAGAAACTGTATCTGGGGACAGGATTGAAAATCTTGAAACTTTTTTTGGCTCCCCGGTGTACAACTCATTTCTCCAGCAGTTGTACCTCAATGCACCAGAAGGACAGAGAAAACATGTCCTTGAAATTCTGTTCAAACATTCCATTCACTGCCCAATAACTCTTTTAATAAAAGCTAGAATATGTTGTTACAGATGAACAAATTATTAGCAAATCCATAGACTTCGCTCTCGTCTTCTGGAGTCTGTTTTTCTCCCACCGCTACATTTCTCACAGATTTATTCTGCATAAATGAAGGCCATTAGGTCCATTATGGCCGTGACAGCTCTTAGTACACTAATTAGTCCCACTGTCTGATATTTCCCCACAGCACTGGGAAATTTTTTTTCATCATTTATGCACACACTTTATGCAAGCACTGGCAGGTTTTACAAAATTCACCAACCGCAACAAATCAATGCTCTTGCATATACAGCTCATGGTAACAAAGCACAGTTTCCCTCAAACAGTAACACCGCTGGTTTAATCCATAGCGGCAAGGAATGGGGAACAAAGGAAACTACTAGGTCAAAAAAAGCAGACAAATTACGTAAAAGACATCAGATCGAGTCTGGTAAATGTTTCAGCTCAGGTGCCAAGCAGCATTAACGAGTTGGCTGGTTTTCAAACATGCAACAGATTCTGACAAGTGGCATTAATTCCCATTGTTCTTCAGACAGCAGAGTTTCCTCTGTTACCTGTGCCACATTGCTCATATGTGCATCACCTAAATAAATTTTCTTTGTTGGGGACGTCATGTTGCCATGATATCTAAATAAATTTGAAAATAAAATAATTTGTGAACTGAAATTTGCTCTAATGTTTACCTGTCCCTTTGCAGTACATGATTTTACGTTATTCCCCTGGTGTAACATCCAGGAAAAGAGACAGGGTACTTTTTAAGCTGCAGGTGCTATACATCTAAATGTTTATCAAATATGAAGGACATTCTAGAAATACATAGCCTTTGATAAATTGAAAAGACAGATTAACGAATGTCAACTTGAACTACAGATGCTCATGGACAGGTATATTTCATGATTCTTGTTTTTTTCCTCAACAAATCTACAGATAGTCTAATGTAAGTGCTGATCGTTTCCAAACTAAACCTTCCTGAGCATTTCTGCTGTACAAAATCCTTGACATGATACATTAACATTTATAAACAGATAATTCACCAAATGCAGGCAGTTCTCATAATCATACTACCAGAGCAACGTAGATGCTTTGGAGAGGGTGCAGAGAAGGTTTACTGGGACGTTGCCTGGTCTGGATGGTTTTAACTTCGAGGACAGGTTGGATAAACTTGGATTGTTTTCACTGGAAAGACAGGAGCTAAGGGACAACACGGTTAAGGTCTACAAAATTATGACAGGCATAGATACAATGGATAGTCAGAGGATTTTTTTTTCCCCCAGGGTGGAAAGATCAACTACAATATGGCACAAGTTCAAGGTCAGAGGGGGGGACGAGTACAGGGAAAATCTTGCAGACAGAGGGTTGTGGGTGCCTGGAATGCCTGTGGAGATGGGGGAGCAGACACCTTAGCAACATTTAACGCTTATCTTGATAGACACATACGACCATAAGACATAGGAGTAGAAGTAAGGCCATTCAGCCCATCGAGTCCACTCAGCCATTCAATCATGGTTGATGGGCATTTCAACTCCACTTATCAGCATTCTCCCCATAGCCCTTAATTCCTTGTGACATCGAGAATTTATCAATCTCTGCCTTGATGACATTTAGCGTCCCGGCCTTCATTGCACTCCGTGGCAATGAATTCCACAGGCCCACCACTCTCTGGCTGAAGAAAGGTCTCCGTATTTCTGTTCTGAATTTACCCCCACTAATTCTAAGGCTGTGTCCACGGGTCCTAGTCTCCTCGCCTAATGGAAACAATTTCCTAGCGTCCACCCTTTCCAAGCCATGTATTATCTTGTAAATTTCTACTAAATCTCCCCTTAATCTTCTAAACTCCAAAGAATACAATCCCAGAATCCTCAGCCGTTCCTCTTTTGTTAGACCAACTATTCAAGGGATCATTACAGGAAATTCCATCAGCCATTTCCTGGTCCACTCTCCCAAACCGTCTAGATTCTTCTGCAGCCTCCCCACTTCCTCAGTACTACCTGCCTGTCCACCTAACTTCGTATCATCAGCAAACTTCGCTAGAATGTCCCCAGTCCCTTCATCCAGATCTTTAATATATAACGTGAACAGCTGCGGCCCCAACACTGAACCTTGTGGGACACCGCTTGTCACCAGCTGCCATTCCGAAAAAGAACCTTTTATCCCAACTCTGTCTTCTGTCAGACAGCCAATCCTCAATCCATACCAGTAGCTCACTTCGAACACCATGGGCCCTCACCTTACTCAGCAGCCTCCCGTGTGGCACTTTATCAAAAGCCTTTTGGAAGTCTAGATAAACCACATCCACTGGGTTTCCCTGGTCTAACCTACGTGTCACCTCTTCAAAGAATTCCAACAGGTTTGTCAGACACGACCGCCCCTTACTAAATCCATGTTGACTTGTTCTAATCTGACCCTGCTCTTCCAAGAATTTAGAAACCTCATCCTTAATGATGGATTCTAGAATTTTACCAACAACCGAGGTTAGGCTAATTGGCCTTTAATTTTCCATCTTTTGTCTTGATCCTTTCTTGAACAAGGGGGTTACAACAGCAATCTTCCAATCATCTGGGACTTTCCCTGACTCCAGTGACTTTTGAAAGATCTCAACCAACGCCTCCGCTATTTCCTCAGCCACCTCCCTCAGAACTCTAGGATGTAGCCCATCGGGGTCAGGAAATTTCTCAATTTTAAGACCTTTTAGCTTTTCTAGCACTTTCTCTTTTGTAATGGCAACCATACTCAACTCAACCCCCTGACTCCCTTTAATTGTTGGGATTTTACTCATGTCTTCCACTGTGAAGACTGACACAAAGTACTTGTTAAGTTCTCCTGCTATTTCCTTATCTCCCATCACTAGGTTTCCTGCATCAGTTTGAAGTGGTCCAATGTCTACTTTCGCTTGTCATTTGTTTCTTATGTATTGAAAGAAACTTTTACTATAATTTCTAATATTATTGGCTAGCCTACCTTCATATTTGATCCTCTCCTTCCTTATTTCTCTCTTTGTTATCCTCTGTTTGTTTTTGTAGCCTTCCCAATCTTCTGATTTCCCAGTGCTCTTGGCCACTTTATAGGATCTCTCTTTTTCTTTAATACATTTCCTGACTTCCTTTGTCAGCCATGGCTGTCTAATCCCTCCCCAGATAATCTTTCTTTTCTTGGGGATGAACCTCTGTACAGTGTCCTCAATTATACCCACAAACTCCTGCCATTTTTGCTCTACTGTCTTTCCCTCTAGACTCTGCTTCCAGTCTATTTTTGTCAGTTCCTCTCTCATGCCCTCATAATTACCTTTATTTAACTGTATCACCATTATATCCGATTTTGCCTTCTCTCTTTCAAACTGCAGACTGAACTCTACCATATAATGATCGCTGTTTCCTAAGTGTTGCCTTACTTAAAGATTTTTTATAAAGTGTGGTTTTGTGAAGGGCAGGTCGTGCCTCACAAACCTTATTGAGTTCTTTGAGAAGGTGACTAAGGAAGTGGATGAGGGTAAAGCAGTAGATGTTGTGTATATGGATTTTAGTAAGGCGTTCGATAAGGTTCCCCATGGTAGGCTAATGCTAAAACTTCGGAGGTATGGCATTAAGGATACATTAGAGGTTTGGATTAGGAATTGGCTGGCTGGAAGGAGACAGAGGGTAGTAGTTGATGGATTATGTTCATCTTGGAGCGCAGTTACTAGCGGTGTACCACAAGGATCGGTTTTGGGACCATTGCTTTTTGTTATCTTTATAAATGATCTAGAGGAAGGACTTGAAAGCTGGGTAAGCAAGTTTGCGGATGACACAAAAGTCGGTGGAGTTGTGGATAGTGAGGAAGGAAGTGGTAGGTTACAGCGGGATGTAGATAAGTTGCAGAGCTGGGCGGAAATGTGGCAAATGGAATTCAATGTAGCTAAGTGCGAAGTCATTCACTTTGGTAGGAATAACAAGATGATGGATTACTGGGCTAATGGTAGGCTACTTGGTAGTGTGGATGAGCAGAGGGATCTTGGTGTCCATGTACACAAATCTCTGAAAGTTGCCACCCAGGTAAATAGTGCTGTGAGGAAGGCATATGGTGTACTGGGCTTTATTGGCAGAGGAATTGAGTTCCGGAGTCCTGAGGTCATGTTGCAGTTGTATAAGACTCTGGTGCGGCCTCATCTGGAGTATTGTGTGCAGTTTTGGTCGCCATACTATAGGAAGGATGTGGAAGCTTTAGAACGAGTGCAGAGGAGGTTTACCAGGATGTTGCCTGGAATGGTAGGAAAATCTTATGAGGAAAGGCTGAGGCACTTGGGGCTGTTCTCATTGGAGAAAAGAAGGTTTAGGGGAGATCTGATAGAAGTGTATAAGATGATTAGGGGTTTAGATAGGGTAGATACTAAGAACCTTTTACCGCTAATGGAGTCAGGTGTTACTAGGGGACATAGCTTTAAATTAAGGGGTGGTAGGTATAGGACAGATGTTAGGGGTAGATTCTTCACACAGCGGGTTGTGAGTTCATGGAATGCCCTGCCCGTATCAGTGGTGAACTCTCCTTCTTTATGGTCATTTAAGCGGGCATTGGATAGGCATTTGGAAGTTATTGGGCTAGTATAGGTTAGCGCAACATTGAGGGCCGAAGGGCCTGTACTGCGCTGTATCCTTCTATGTTCTATTACATAGCACGAGGTCCAGAATTGCCTGCTCCCTTGTGGGCTTCATGACAGGCGGTTCCAAAAAGCAATCCTGTAAGCATTCCATGAATTCCCTTTCTTTGGATCCACTGGCAACAGTCCACCTATATATTGAAGTCTCCCATGAACACCTTGACCTTGCCTTTCTGACATGCCTTCTCTATTTCCCGGTACATGTTGCGCCCCTGATCCTGACCACTGTTAGGAGGTCTGTCTATAAATCCCATTATGGTTTTTTTGCCTTTGTGGTTCCTCAATTCCACCCACACAGACTCCAGATCATCCGACGCCATGTCATTTAGTGCCATAGATTTAATTTTGTTCTTAACTAACAAGGCAACCCCACACCCTCTGCCCACCTCCCTGTCTTTTAGATAAGTTGAAAATCCTTGGAGGTTTGAACGGGAGGTGAACAGAGGGATAGAAACCGTGCATAGGCAATAAGTTGCTGGTCAAAATAAGGACTAGCAATCAGCGCAGGTTAGGTGGGCTGAAGGGCCTATTCCTGTGCTGTATTGTATTATTGAATAATTGCTCATGCGCCAAAACTTGGCAGAAAATATTCAGAAGCTGCCGACTAATATCACTTGAAGACAGCTGTGGATTCTTTCCCATCTCAGCACCTTACAACAAAAGCTCATTGTTGTATTTCAGGTGATTTAATAAACAGCAACTACAACTTTTACACATCGGCCACTTTGTGCACAACCTTTCGGAGCACTTGCTTCAGTGTACAACTCTGCTGCAACTTAGTCCTGCATCCAACAGCTCAGGAGTATGGCAACAAATCAATTCATTTTGATTTCAAGATGCACATAGTAAGCAGGATCATTGAAAAAAACACAATATTTATTTGCCAGAGAAGAGACAGCTGCTAATGAGTAAGCTGTGACAGCAAGGCTTTTAACTGTTGACTGCATTAACTAAACATCTGGCCCCAGTGTTTACAGCTCAGATTAAGACAAAAGATTCAATGCCGCAGTGAACATTGATCTTGGCTACCTACAAGAACAGTCAAATCCTAACTGTGAAAAAGTACACTACCTCATTAAGCTTATTAGAATATCTCAGAGTGGCCTGACATTAAGAAATGGATAATTGGAAAAGAGCTGGTATAACTTTAAACTTTAGTTACCAAAAACCCAAGTGCCACTATGTCAAATGATCCCCACGTATCTTGAAGCTGAAAGGCCATACATACTCTAATTATAATGAACAGTAAAGCTGAAAGGTTGTTTGTGATTCGATTTGCTATATCCATAGCCAGCTGAGCAAAGCCTGTTGTTAAAGTCGGAGTAAAGCCTGCTGAAAATCATCCAATCTGAGCTATTAAAATTACAGTCAGGACCTTGGGAGAACACGCGAGCAAGTGAGCGTGTGTATATGTGTGCACACGGGCACATTTTGTGGGGGTGACAGTGGTGATGGAGGGAGTTTGTGTTAAGGAAACATTTACAAATGCTTTGTACAACCAAGTTTTCTCGTCCTGTAAAGTCCATTTCTATGCATGCCAATATCATTCTTCTACCTCAGCTAGACATTATTCCTCATTTATGAGCCTGAGGAGTTGCTGAAACTTATAGGCACCAACATCATAGATAGGAAGAGAAATGGGGATTTCAGGTAGAAACTCAGGGAGTAAGGATGGAAGCTTAGAGCTAGAACAAACAAGAGTTGTCATCTCTGGTTTGTTGCCTGTGTCACATGCTAGCAAAGCGAGAAATAGGGAGAGAGCTGAGTTGAACACGTGGCTACAGGGATAGTGCAGAAGGGAGTGTTTTGGATTCCTGGATAACTGGGGCCTCCTCTGGGGTAGGTGGGACATCTACAAAAGAGAACAGTCTTCACCTGAACCAGAGGGGTACCAATATCCGAGGTGGGGGATTTGCTAATGCTCTTTGGGTGGGTTTCAACTACTTCAGCAGGGGGGATGGGAACCTATATTGTAGTTAGAGTGCAAAGGAGGTTGAGAGTAGGGAGGCCTAAAATAAGGCTGCATGGTCACAAGAGGGCACCGGCAAGCAAAAATTGGTTTGAAGTCAATCTACTTCAATACCAGGAGCACCTGAAATAAGGTGGGTGAACTTGCACAAGGGTCAGTATCTCAGATTATAATGTTGTGCCCATTTCAGAGATATGGGTAGAGTAGGGACAGGAATGGTTGCTGCAGGTTCCGGGATTTAGATGTTTCAGTAAGAACAGAGAAAATGGTAAAAGAAGTGGGGATGTGGCATTGTTAGTCAAGGACAGCATTACGGCTGCAGAAACTATGTTTGTGGACTCGTCACATGAGGTAGTATGGGCTGAGATTCAAAGCAGTAAAGGAAAGGTTACCATAGGCCTCCAAATAATTCTAGAGATTTAGAGGAAAGGATAACAAAGATAATAGGAGCGAGAGTGACAGGGTAGTTTTTAATGGGGGACTTCAACTTCCCAAATATTGTCTGGGAATACTATAGTTCAAATATTTTAGATGGGTCAGTTTTTGTCCATTGTGTGCAGGAAAGTTTCCTGACACAGTATGCAGACAGGCCAGCAAGAGGCAATGCCACATTAGATTTGGTGCTGGGTAATGAATCTGGCCAGGTATATAAGGGATAAAAGAATGACAAGAGAAAGATTAGGGCTAATCAAGGACAGTAGTGGGAAGTTGGGCATGAAGTCAGAGGAGACCAGGAAAGCACTAAATGAATATTTTTCATTAGTATTCACACTGGAAAAAGACAATGCAGTCTAGGAGAATACTGAGAAACAGGCTACTAGACTGGATGGGATTGAGGTTCACAAGGAAGAGGTGTTAGAAGTTGTGGAAAGTGTGAAAATAGATAAATATCCAGGGCAGAATGCAATTTATCCTAGGATTCTCTGGGAAGCCAGGAAGGAGACTGCTAAGCCTTTGACTTTGATCTTTATGTCATCATTGTCTACATCACCAGAAGACAGGAGGATACCAAATGCTGCTCCCTGTTCAAGAATTTTGGGGGTGGGGGGGTGGGGGGGGGGGGGGGGGGGGGAAGGAGGAGGAGATAGAGATAGAGAGATAGAGAGAGAGATAGAGAGAGAGAGATCGGCTTTAGAGACAAGCCTGGTAATTATAGACCAGTGAGCCTTTCTTTATTGTGAATAAGGTGTAAGAAAAGGTTATAAGACATAGGATTTATAATTGTCTCAATAGGAATAAATTGATTAGGGATAGTCAACACAGTTTTGTGAAGGGTAGGTTGTGCCTTACAAACTTAATTGAGTTCTTTGAGAAGGTGACCATACAGGTGGATGAGGGTTAAATAGTTGATGTGGTATATATGGATTTCAGTAAGGCATTTGATAAGGTTCCCCATGGTAGGCTACTGCACAAATACGGAGGCATGGGATTGAGGGTGATTTAATGGATTGGATCAGACATTGTCTAGCCATAAGACCACAGAGAGTGGTGGTTGATGGGAAATGTTCACCCTGGAGTTCAGTTACTAGCGTTGTACTGCGAGAATCTGTTTTGAGGCCACTGCTGTTTGTCATTTTTATAAACAATCTGGATGGGGGCGTAGAAGGACGGGTTAGTAAATTTACAGATGACACTAAAGTCGGTACAGGTGTGGATAGTGCCAAAGGATGTTGTAGGTTACAGAGGGACATAGATAAGCTGCAGAGCTGGGCTGAGAGGAGGCAAATAGAATTTAATGCAGAAACGTGAGAGGTGATTCACTTTGGAAGGAGTAACAGGAATGCAGAGTACTGGGTAGGATTCTTGGTAGCGTTGATGAGCAGAGATCTCAGTGTCCACATAATTATATCTCTCATAATTGCCACCCAGGTTGATAGGGTTGTTAAGAAGGCATAAGGTGTGTTAGCTTTTATTCATAGAGGGATCGAGTTTTGGAACCATGCTGCAGCTTGGTTTGTTTCCACCTGGAGTATTGCGTGTAGTTCTGGTCACCGCATTTTGGGAAGGATATGGAGGCTTTGGAAAGGATTCAGAGGAGCTATTACTCGGGTGGTATGGTTGTCTGGTATGGAGGGAAGGTCTTATGAGGAAAGGTTGAAGGACTGGAGGCTGTTTTCATTAGAGAGAAGAAGGTTGAGTAGTTACTTAATTGAAACATCTAAGATAATCAGAGGGTTAGATAGGATGGACAGGGAGAGCCTTTCTCCCCAAGTGATGGCTAGCACAAGGAGGCATAGCTTCAAATTGAAGGGTGATAGACAGAGGACAGATGTCAGAGGTACTTTCTTTACTCAGAGAGTAGTAAGGGTGTGGGACGCACTGCCTGCAACAATAGTAGACTTGCCAACTTTACAGACATTTAAAAAGTCATTGAATAGGCATATGGACAAGAATAGAATAGTGTAGGATAGATGAGCTTCAGACTAGTTTCACATGGTGGCGGAACATTGAGAGCCAAAGGGCCTGTACTGCGCTGTGATGTTCTATGTACTATGACAGGGGGACATTTTAAGGAAACCCTATCCGTCCTCATCTGACTTAATATTAATCTTCACAAGGGGTCCTGGGTTAAATCGAACCAGATATCTCAGCTGACTGTTCTCGCCCTTAGCCTGAGGTTGATCAAAACAAGTCATAACAAGACTTACAATAAGATAACATGTCACCCCCAGTTAACTAAGCACTGGCCAGGAAACAAACCAAGGGAGGAGAAGGAATTGGGTTAGCTGAGTTTGGGCTACACCCCACAACTGCATTTACAGTAAATTTAAAATTATAGTGAACCTTGATCTCTAACCCAAGGAATAGCATTAATGAAACATCTGAACAATACTTCTGAAGTTAGGAATTTTCTACTACTCCAAAACACCCGACATTCCCCAGAATAAATTAAGGCAAAACAACCACAGCATAATACGAACTGACCTGAGCAGGCCCAATTAAAAGTAACTTTGAATTGTCATTTCGACTCTTAGATACTGAACACATCAGTGTTCTCAGGAAGTTAGACAACCCATTATAAATAATGAGATGCATTCAGACTGTTGGGTTTGAGTTTTTCCTTTTTAAAGGTAGGTACCAAACCAACTGCATGAGCTAAGTTGGTGTAACGTATAAGGGAAGATGTAAATCAATTTACACACAATGAAAACATGATTTTATCATATTTCGAAGCAATCTACATAGTTTTTAAGTGCAATAACTTTGGAAAAGGGAGTAGCATATGTACAACAAGATCCCATAAAATATCAATGGTTGGTACAGAGACACATGAAAGCTGGTTTTTCTTCATATTATACTCAGGTTGTGATAAGACTAGGTGCAAAGTCACTGGCGATCCTCAACTTAAAAATCACTCCCAACAACGCAAAACTTTGTGCTAAAATGTCACTTCTGATTCTGTATTCAAATAATGAGCTGGAGCTTTAAGCCACTTGTAACCCTATTGCACTTCCCTCCATCATAAATATCAGGGTGGTGATATTCACCAATGATTGCACAAACTTCAGTAATATTCGCAACTCCTCAGACACTGAAGAAGTCCATGTTTAAATACAACACGTTCTGGACATTATCCAGGTATGAGCTGACAAGTGGCAAGAAAGATTCATGCCACATAAATGCCAGGCAATGATCATCTCCAATAAGAGACAATCTAACTACCACACCCCCTTTACATTCAACGGTGTTATCACACCTTAATCCCCCGCTCTCAACATCCTGGGGATTACCATTGACCAGAAGCTCAACTAAACTTGCCATATTGCGGCCAAAAGAGTAGGTCAAAGGCTAGGAATATTGTGGTGAATAACTGACCTCCTAACTGACCAGAGTCTGTCCACCATTTAGAAGGCACAAGTCTGGAGTGCAATGGAATATTTCCCATTGCTAATGGGTGTAACTCTAACAACACTCAAGAAACTTCACACCTCCCAGGACAAAGCAGCCAGCTTATTCGGCACTACATCCATAAGCATCCACAATGCTCAGTAGCTGCAGTGTGTACTATCTACAAGATGCACTGCAGAAATTCACCAAAGATTCTGGACAGCACCTTCCAAACTATGACCATTTCCACCTAGAAGGACAATGGTAGCAGATATTTGGGAACACCATCGACTGCAAGTTCCCATCCAAGCCACTCACCACCTTGACTTGGAAATATACCGCCATTCCTTCACTGTCACTGGGTCAAAATCCTGGAATTTCCTCTCTACGGGCATCGTAGGTCTGCCTACAGCACATGCTCTGCAGCAGTTCAAGGAGGCAACTCACCACCACCTTTTCAAACATAACTAGGGAACTAGTTACGTCCCACAAGTGAATAAAACAAAATTCTCTGAGTTGCTTAGTGTCTTTTCCCCAGTAAGGTCTTCAAAAGTTTGTCAACCTTACACATTGCATATCTGGCCAACTAACACCTCACTGGCAGCAAATTAAACAACAAATTTTACTACAGTTGAACATAAGTTGAAACACTGCGCGTATCTTCCATGCAACAGCGCACTAATGAAAATGCATTAAAGGCTCAAAACTTCAGCACACTTATTTTTACAGTGTCTTAATTGCTCAAGCTCACCTTTTACAAGTCCACAGCAATACCAATTTTCCTTAAATGCTTTTAGTGTAAATCTTTACATGATAATTGGCAGTGATTTAACAAAATTTAGCATCATACTTAAGAAGAACAGTTTAAACAGAATGCACAATGGGGAACAGCAGGTCACAGTGCGTTTTCAGGTGAAGGTCAGAACGTCCTCATCATTTATTACCCTCTTAATTACAAACCACCCTTATCACTGGCTTTCTTACAGAATCTGCATTAAAAATCTATGCTCACTCAGATCTGAATAGAAGGCTGGCAGAGAAACTGAGGACAAATGCTGAGAACAAAGATTCATGTCAGGTCTTAATGGCTGCAAGCTGCAATAATAAACTGTGGATCAATCTTTTATGCAGCTCAAAGGCATTATTCAGAAGGGATGCAGACACTCAATCAATTCAAACTAAAATCTATGGATGTCAATGAGGTTTGGAGCTTATGTTTTTATTTACTCAAATGAAACATTCACCCTATCACCCAAGCAAACTTGAATTCACCATAATGTATTTCATTTGTGAGTGCTGCAGAAAACACATCCAGAAAAAGATCACAGTGAGTCTGAGGGACCAAACAAAGCAAGTGTGTGTGTGTGTGTGTGTGTGTGTGTGTGTATATATGTATGTATGTATGTATGTATGTATGTGTGTGTGTATGTATATGTATGTGTGTATGCGTCTGTGTGCGCGTGTGTGTGTATGTACGCGCATGTAGGTGTGTGCGCGCATTGAGGGGTCCGGTTACAGGTGACATAGGCCATAACTCAAATGTTATTGTCTATTATTCTGACTTATATTTTATTTATCCTGTTGTAATCAGGTACAGTTCAAACAGGAAAGAATTCTCCAAAATGTCTATCCTTGTGTCAAACAGTTAACCTTCCTGTAGAGTTAGAATGAAGTTATCTGGAGTTCCTATGTTCGGTAATGAATTGTGTGATGTGGCACTAAAATTCGACAAATAACAGCTTTTGTTGGTGAAAATCATTTCCATGTTATTGTTAAGAGTAATCAACCATTAACAGTTCAAATGTCACAATAACAGCTTGAGAAGGTAAAATGGATTTTTTAAAATCCAGAGATAAAAAGTTTCCATTGGAAGATGCCCATGAACTCAACTAGTTTTTCAATGTCCTGCAGGGAAGCATGTAACTTTCCTTATGTAGTCCGGTCTCTAAGTAATTCCCTCCAAAAGAACATGAGAAAATTGAAGGAGTAGACCATTTGTAACCCTTGTGTCTGTTCCACCATTCAATACTATTATGGTTGATGTTCTGCCTCACATGCACTTTTCCACAGATCCACATAATCACTGGGAGATCAAAAATCCATCTTTCCCACCTATAATGTGCTCAATATTGGGGTATCCACAATCTTCCAAGATGGACTATTCTAACGATTCACAATTCTTTGAGTTAAGAAATTTCTTTTCATCTCAGTTCTAACTTACCAAACACTGATCCTAAGGTTGTACCTCTCTGTTCTACATTTCCCTGCCAAGAGATATAACCTCCCAGTGTCAGGGAACCTTCGGAATCTTGCCTACTTTAATACAATGGGAAAAAAAGGCCCATTTACTTAGTCTCCACCCATCAGGCCAGGCATTTGTTTCAAATATATTCAGTCACTAAGAAGATCTCCATCCAGACAAAGCCAGCACGTAGCAGGCCTGAAGAAGCGTTACATCTGAAACATTGACTTCAGCGCCTCCTGATGCTGCCTGGTGTGCTGTGTTCTTCCAGCCTCCTGCCTGTCAGCATATAGAAAAGACTGGCTTGCACTTACATGGCAACTTTTTAAGGCCAATGGACACCCTAAACTGTTTCACAGCCAATTAAGTATATTTTGAAATGTAGGAGCTACTGTAAAATGAGAATCATGGCAGCAATTTGCACATCGCACATTTCCCACACATGGTTAGAGTTTAAGTGTTGGCCAAGACAATGGGGCTCATATCCACCTGAAAGGAGAGGCAAGACCCTCAATCAGACCTGTATTGGTATGTCACCCAAGACTGTGCTCAAGTCTTGGGATAGACTTGAACCCATAGCCTCTGACTCAGATGATGATTAGATTAGATTCCCTACAGTGTGGAAACAGGGCCTTTGGCCCAACAAGTCCACACCAACCCTCCAAAGAGTAATCCACCCAGACCCATTTCCCTCTGACTTACACACCTAACACTATGGGCAATTTAGCATGGCCAATTCACCAGACCTGCGCATCTTTAGATTGTGGGAGGAAACCGGGGCACACGGAGGAAACCCATGTAGACACAGAGAGAATGTGCAAACGCCACACAGTCACACATGATAACAATTAAGCCATGGCTGAAGGAAAAGAGATTTCAATTCAATTCCAGAGACTTGAGCACAAAAAAGTTTGGGCATTAACTCAAGCATTGAGGGAGGCAGATCATGTCTTAGGATTGAGATGTCAAACTGAGGTATCAATTCATGCCTCAGGTGGATATAAAAGCTCCTACAGCACTACTTGAAAAAAGGGAGTTATCAACCACGTCCTGGCCATATATTATCCATCATCGACATCAAAAGGAACAAAATATCCAGTCATTACCACATTGCCGATTTAGGGAAGTTACTGAGCACAAAGTGGCTGCTGTGTTTTTTTTAAAAACATTAAAAAAGTGCCTCTCCATCAAAATAAAATCTTAATATCTGTAAAATGGTTTGGGACATCTCTAGGTTGTATTTGGTGCTACAAAAATGCACATCTTTCTTTCTCAAAAATGCTGTATTGCCTCATGTCTTATGTATGTCTGTGAGCCAGCCAGCCAGAAATATATGTTCTGTCTCCCAGGGAAACAGCTCACAGTGGCTAACATTAGAGACTTACTTAAGCAGTGATTAGCAAGATAGAACCCAATTAACAATCCATCACAATCCTTTTTTGGCATCCTTGCTATGTATTTCCCTTAGTGTCAAACTGATGCTAATGTTACTCCTGTTCAATGCTGGTGAATTCAATATGAAAGACTCCTATAATCCTTCTTGTTTAACCACACATATGGTCCATCACAATACCCCACCCTACTCAAACACACCTTAACACAATGGATCTAGGAATGTTCCAAAAGGCAAAATTACTCTCCATTACAGTATCACCTGTAATTATACACCAGTCCAGTTAGTAATCATCAGATTCAGCATTTTCAAGCACAAGACCGACTGAAAATGCAGCAACCTATGCTGAAAAGGTAGCTTTGAACACATCTTTCGGGTTCAGTCGCTCCTATCACGTCAGACTGTACTGTATTTAATGCTGATACATAACCAGTGTTCAAAAAATAAACTCAAACAAGTGTGAGGAATGATGTTTTCCATTTCCAGCTGTGCACCAGTTTACAATAAACTGACCCAAAAAAGGCACTTATCCTTTGCAATTATAATTTCAGCAGCAAAAGTTAAAAGCTAGCCTTTAATATGGCATGCCTCTTTAACATAAGAGACAAAACTACAAAATTAAATTTCTTCCCATTTTCCTCTTTATTAGGCAAGTAACGTGGAATCTAAGTATTTGTATTCATATTACATGCATTTATCATTCTTTTCAGTGGGAGCAGCAACTTCCAGATTAACTGCACATCAATGAGAACTGCAAAGAATTATAAAACATTGCTCAGACAAAAATGTACAGTGTTTCATATTGCAATACAGTTATCACATGACTTTTTCAAAAAAATTATTTTAATGATTTATTATGACAGGGTTACTTCCTCTTGTGCTGGTTTGGTATAAATGTATGTTTTGAGATTGCAAATGTGAGCGATATCAGTGGCATGTAATGCAACACACGTCAACATAATGGGATAGGTGATGCACAAAATATATTCCCCTATTATGATAATGCACCACTGAAGCAGACACATTATGCTCACCATCACATCACGCAATCAACATAAAGAAGGCAAGTTCCAAATCTCCAAAAGTGCTTTGGTGTCAATTGCTCTCACATCCCAAGAATAAAAGCCAATGGCACAAGAACAGTGGACTCTTCTTGAATTGCCCTTCAAACTGCTATTAGCAGCAGGCTAGATAGATTAAAAAAATATGCCAGCAAAAATTAGGAATTAAGGGACTCTAGTCAAACATCACTTCCCTAGTGTCTCTGCACTGATAATACAACAGTCTTACAATTCCCTCTCTTCTCAAATGATGTCAGTATGCTCCAAAGTCCAATCAAAAGAATACCCCAATTATATCATTACTGTTGATTCTACTTAAACCCAAAAATACTTTACAGTGCTGTGGTTACAAAAAGAACAAACCCGCCAGATTTTACACTTTACATTGTGGGTCCTTTTTGTGATTAAAACATCTCTTAAGATTCTAGTTTGTCAGCCTTGCAGGTGACATTACACGACTGCCGACAAGAAAGAATAGAGCTGAAAGAAAGGGAGTGTAATTTATGTGCTGCATTCTTGTGTTGTAGAAAGCACTGGCTTATTATTTTAAATTGGTTGCTTGAGCTGCTCCAATGATAGGTTGATTGATGTGATACTAACGTGGAATCATGCATCCCCTAGTCACCTCCTCTGAGAGCACAGTTACACACTTCTCAAAAGGGAATACCTTTGAAAACATATCTTTGAAATTCTTTATTTAAAGATAACCTGTCATTTTTACAAGGGGGGGGGGTGGGGTGATAAAAAGAGGGCAAAATCTCACACCATAGAGACACAGATTATCATTCTCATAGATGTGAGTCAAAGCAAACATCCTTTCAAATAAATTAAGTATAGTCAACAGCATTGTCCAAAAGCCCACTGGTGTTTTATTTATTTTATTCCATTTTCCAGCCCTTGGCCATCAATTTCCCCTTTGGTGCCTTCGATCAAAATTCTTCGACAGCTTACACACTACTAAAGGATAAACTGTATTTTCTACACAAAGTATCTCCTGCATTTAGTCCACAGCAACACAAACATTAATTTAAGAGGCCTGTGGGTTGCATGTAGTCCAAGAATGGGACATCCAAAATGAACTATGCAGTTCTTACAAAAATTACATGCTAAATGAGACATTGTTTTAAGAATCCCTCCAGTGTGGAAACAGGCCACTCAGCCCAACAAGTCCACACCGACCCTAAGATTAACTCACCCAAACCCATTCCCTCCCCTATTATTCTACTTTTACCCCTGACTAATACACCTAATCTACACTTCCCTGAACACAGTGGGCAATGCAGTACGTATATCTACATATGCTGTCGAGAGTGTGGTGCTGGAAAAGTAGAAGAATCGACATTTCGGGCATAAGCCCTTCATCAGGAATGCCCAAAACGTCGATTCTCCTGCTCCTCGACTGCTGCCTGACCTGCTGTGCTCTTCCAGCACTACACTCTCAACTCTGATCTCCAGCATCTGCAGTGCTCATTTTTTCTTATCTATATATGTTACAAACATCTCTAAGCAAATGTTACCTTCACCATTCAAGTTTGTTTGTATTGCTCACAAACAGCAGCAGCAATTTGGGCAAGGAAATATTTATTTTATCAAGAATGGACTGGACACCTTCCAAGGCTTTCCTGTGGTTTAGAGTTTTACCCAATTGTGACCCTAATGTGTATGCACATGAAAAAAAACACTCCATTGTTCCTTCTTTCTGAAGGCATTTGAAATTTTCCTAACATTGTTAACCATCAATTCCTAACCAAAGCTGCAAACAAGACATGATCTCAGGAAAAAAGTATCTGTCAAATACAGATACAGATGTTTGTAGATGACATGAAATGATGCAAATTGCCATGGTTGTTCGCTGACCTGGGAAGTTGATTTGCCCACAAATCTGACCATTCCAATAAGCAGGACAACTGGCACACAAGCTACAAATCTTTACACAAACTTTGAACACCTATGGGCAAGAGGTGCTAAGACAAGCAAGGAAATGGGAATCCTGTGCCAACTGCCCAACAGCTACCTATGAAGAACTTCCTATATGGATGCTGAAGGAATCAAATACTACCTCTGTGTCAGACACAGATCACCAATCAAAAACCCACAAGCCAGGGAAACAGTCAGACAAAATGGTCTCAGGATGATTGAGGTTATGATTACAGATTCACACAACAGACTACCATAGGTACAGCCAAGAAACTGTACGCCAAAAATCGTCAACTTCAAAAACAACCAAATCAGGAGTGGACCATGACAATCCTAAGGCCATCACCATTGGACAGGATAGAACAGAACCACAGAGAGAAAGAGAATGGCACAAGACAAAACGACTAAGCTAACCAACAGAGAAGACAACACGACAGACACCTGGTTTAGAAACCTCTCCAACAGACAGTTTACAGACATAGAAAAAGCCATATTCACCAAGGAACTCCACTACAACCACAGGGACACAAAAATGACAGACTTTCTAGCTGCACTAGAATGTATGTTCAGAACTAACTAACTAACCAAAGAGACATAGCAAACATTGCCTCAGTGGTTAGACTGCTGCCTCACTGCGCCTGGAACCCAAGCTCGATTCCAGCCTCAGGTGACTGTGTGTGGAGTTTGCACATTCTCCCCATGCCTGCATGGGTTTACTCCAGGTGCTCCGGTTTCCTCCGACAGTCCAAAGCTGCACAGGTTAGGTGAATTGGCCATTCTAAATTGTCCATAGTGTTCAGGGATGTGTAGGTTAAGCCATTAGTCACAGGTAAATACAGGATAATCGGTTAGGGGAATGGGTCTGGTGGGTTACTCATCGGAGGGTAGGAATGGATTTGTTGGGCCAAAGTGCCTGTTTCCACAGTGTAGGGATTCTATGAGTACTGTATGCAATGATTACAGTCAGACAATCCATTGTATCCTTACTTACAAAGAAAAGACAAAAGAACAACCTCAACAGCAAAGACAGAGAAGCCCTAAAAATACTGAAAAATGACAAGAATATAATCATAGTACCAGCAGACAAGGGCAGAATGATGGTTATTAAGGACAAGGCCAAATATATTCAGAAAGCAAAGAAATTACTTGCAAATACTGACCCCTACCTACAGAGGGAGTGTGACCCCCACGCCATGGCTAACCAACAGAAGAAACAACAAACTACAGAACCTTCAAATAAAAGGGTAATAACCAGGATTGACCTACAAAGGACAAATTCAGAAAGCAACAACACCTCAAGATTTTACAGATTACCCGAAGTACACAAACCAGACATACCACTTCGACTCACCACGCTCAGACAACAATGCACCAGGACTAAAGATTCAATGCCCATCATGTGCAAGACTCACGTAATTTGCAGGATTCCATGCAAAGACTCCATGAAATAATCTCTAGGACAAAAAGGCAGACAACTAGCAGTCTGCATTCATGAATAGCCACTAAACACCACAACCAGCTGTCTCTAGTAGCCATACACATAGATGACAAGGACCACAATATAGACTGGGACAACACAATGATTATAGGACAAGCTAATCAGAGGACAGCCAGAGAATTTTGTGAAGCATGGCACTCATCCACTGACTCCATGAACAAGCACATTGACCTGGACCCAAATAAATTTCACCAGTTCCAAAGCACTGAAGATGTCATCTAGACAGGAGACGAAATGTCTGCAAATCCACCTTCCAGCTCAGCAAACATACCCACAACCACAACAACTGACACCCGAGCTACAAATCTTTACACAAACCTTGTTTGTTGCAAACTGCATCCATTATCCATTGGCGGTTATCGTGATAAAGCGTAATCCTTAGAGCATTCCAAAGGAGTTTATAAAATACTACCTTTTCTTGTGAAGGCACTGCACCCTGTAGTTATTTATCATGCACTCTTCAATGTGCACTCTTCTCATGCTTCACAAGGTCTACATTTCAATAGCATGCCAATAAATACAAGCATTCATTTGACGGAAGTAGTAAGCATTTTGGAGTCACTTCTGCAAAGCAGGTTAAATCCTAATCTTGAGAATTCACCCACTAACATAGTTGGGTTTTTTTGTTGTATACCTTCCCTGTTGTCAAGTTATTTTAAAGAGAAGAAAGGGACAACTGTATTTACTGGACAATAGGGAATCAAATGAAAGTGCTAGCTGTGGTTTAGTGACAGCACACCTGCCTCTGAGTTTGAGACTAAGTACATTTCAGCAATGTGAGCACAAAATCCATCCTGCTGCAGTGCTACCTTACAGATGAGGAATTAAACCAAGTTCAGGGGAGTCTTCCCTGGTGACTTGGGCAATAAGAAAATCTCAACAGCACCTCATGTAGAGGACCCGGCACCTTACCTTGTGCAAGTCACTGCAGCATTTCCTACATAACAACAGTGACTGTATTTGAAAAGTAGTTTACAGCCGATAAAGCACTTTGAGGCATTCCTGAGCTTATGAAAGTCAGAATTTAAATGCAAAGTTTACCCTTAGCCAACATTATTTGCCTTCAGCACTAGAAAGATCCACTTCCTCGTCCAAGAAATGGTATTCAAACACTGATGGGATGGAGCCAAGCCACCTGGCGTGGCAGTGATCTGTGCACCCAGAGACTCACGACTGAACATTTATCCAATGAGACATCAAACAATTTGCTGACCAACACCATTTTAACTATTAAGTAATGGGAGAAGGTGAAAGAAATAACAACATTAAAAAAAACCACAAACAGCACATCCTGGGTGGCAGAAATAGGGAATACTTTCATCTACTGGTATGCTCCAAAGAAAATCACACAAGTGTCATTTGGGCTTTCAAAATCTGGATGCAGCAGGACATGAGATTCCAAGGTAAGACTGCAGCCATTTGACATTTGGGGGAAAAAAAGCACCAATTTAGAGTTATTGCGACGTACAGCATGGAAACAGACCCTTCAGTCCAACTCGCCCATGCGACCAGATATCCTAAATTAATCTAGTCCCATTTGCCAGCACTTGGCCCATATCACTCTCAACACTCATGTACCCACTCAGATGTCTCTTAAATAACTTAATTATCCCAGCCTCCACCACTTCTTCATGCAGAGGGTGGTGAGTGTATAGAATCAGATGCCAGAGGAAGTAGCCCTTAGGTCCCTTTTATATATTTCCCCTCTCACCCTGAACCTATGTCCTCTAGTTCAGGACTCCCCCCAAGCCCGGGGAAAAGACTTTGTCTACTTGCCCTATCCATGCCCTTCCGGATTTTATAAACCTCTGATGTTCCAGGGAAAACTGCCCCAGCCTATTCAGCCTCTCCCCATAGCTCAAATCCTCCAATCCTGGTAATATCCTTGTAAATCTTTTCTAAACCCTTTCAAGTTTCATAACATCCTTCCTACAGCAGGAAGACTAGAATTACACACAATATTCCTAAAACTGGCCAAACCAACGTCCTGTACAGCTGCAGCATGACTTCCAACTCCCTTACCCAATACTCTGGCTAATAAAGGCAAGCATACCAAATTGTTTTCTTTACTATCCTGTCTACCTGAGATTCCACTTCAAAGGAGCTATGAACCTGGACTCCAAGGTCTCTTTGTTCAACAACTCTCCCAAGGATCTTATCATTAAGTGTGTAAGTCCTGCCATGATTTGCCTCACCAAAATGCAGCACCTCACATTTATCTAAACTTCACACATTGTGTGAACATAGAATAGATATTTTACCAGCAAACAATCTGCAGATCAATTTTGTCAATTCTGAGCAGGGACCTACCAAAATCATCCAGGTAGCTGCCAGAATCCTGAGAGGCACAGTCTGAAGGTTACTAAATCATAGGTGGCACCACTTTGGAGTCTTAATTTACTAAGATCCAAATATCCTCAATCACATTTGGAAATCACAAGATAAATTATTTGAATTGGTACCCATGACTGTTCTATTCATTCGCCCAATCCAAGGACCCTGAGGTCAATTACAGTACCTCCACTGTCCATTCAGCACTGGAGAGGGATCAAAAATCCAAAAGCCAATGTGCTATAAAAAGGCAAGTCAAAGTGTGCAAGAGAAAAGGATATGTTGCAAAGAGAACATGAATGGATGGCTGCCCACCTGTCCGCCTCTGGACAGAAAATAAATCATTCTTCTACATTAAAAATCCATACAAGAATTGGACACAGTCTGTACCCTATTTATAACTATACAAGTTCCAATCATGTTCTTTCTTTGAAAAGTTCTAATCAACCTGTCCAGTGATGCTATCATAAACATTGGGAGCAGGTGGTATTTGACATGAATATGAATGGCATGTTAAGCAACCTCTCCTGACTTTACTAAGATATCCTGGCATTGAAAACTCGTGTGTTTGGATATATTGTATCAACAGAGAACCAAACCATTGCAATTTGCTAACATATAACAACATATGAAAGACTTTAAAACATATTTTTAACAAGGTGAAGAGATGGAATCGTAGTTCTCTAGGGGTTATTATAAAAGCATAATTGACATGAATATGAATGGCATGTTAAGCAACCTCTCCTGACAGTACTTGGAACAAAGCATTGGATACTTAGAAACTCCACTTCGCATTCCCACAAAAGAAAAATTCAAAATTTTAATCATTTGTGGTGACGAACAGAAGCTGACAGAATTACTGTATTTTGATCCCTGCCTTATACATGCACAGATGGTGACAGTGAAGAATGAACAAGAGAAATGAGGAGAAATATTTTGAAAAGGAGCAAAGATTTAAAAGATCTTTTCACCACAACCTTAATCACCATTTTGCCTTGATTCTCTAAATAGGAGGAAAAGAGAAGTTTTTTTTAATGCCTGATGACTGGTATAGCGTCTGTAGTAACAATTATTTATTTGAATTTCTTCAACACAAGACCTACTAATACTGCTCAGCTATTGTTCAGGAAATACATCAAACATTCTGACAAACCTAGAGGGGTGTTGGTGGAAGTGCTGTCATGAATTTCACATCAGCGGAGTACGGAGCACTTAGGATGGATAGGGGAGTACAGGCGAATGAACACACAGTAACACCAAGAAAAAGAAAATGCAGTGTGTCCTTATATGTTTTGAAGCGATATGCATAAAAATTAAAAAACTATGTAAAGATTTTAAAAATTGTTCTCAGGAAGTTCATTAAGAACATAATGATGAGAAATATTAAGGGTGTTTTTCTTCAAAAGCAACAACGCACCTGAAATGTGACTGAACCCTGGTAAACAGTGCTCATTTTTGTATCTGGGAACTTAAAAGCAAGGCATCGGAAGTGGTCCCCTGCTATTCAAGGTATTTTATGAAAGTCTAATGGAACATATCAACAGATTTCTGCTAATTACTTTGACATGCATGCAGTTAGCTTGAATTTATTACTAACATGTACAGAATTAATGCGGTTTCAGAAAACACAATTTCACTTTCCTACATCATTCCTTCCTATTAACAGTTCCAGACTCCAATTAACATCTTATCACTACTTTAGGCGTGTGCCCAAGGTTTTGCTAATGATTATACGTCCAGAAAATACACCATAAAACAACACAGGAAGGGAACTTTCAACTATAGAAAAATGGAAATTACAGTTTAAAGGTTATATAAAACAAATAGAAATTGTGTGTAACTCCAAGTTGCTTTTTAAAAATCAAGATAATGCTTTAATAAGGCTTCTAAGCTATGTCCTCCAGTGATGGAACCAGGAGGAGGGGGGATAATTTTCAAATTAGTGCTGGGTTAGTTAGAAATGAAATCAGGATGCTTTTTTTTAATTCAAGATAGTGGAAATTTGGAACTTGCTGCCCAAAAAACTTGTAAACACTGGATCAATTAAAACTTCCAAGGCTGGAAACATTAGATTGGCTAAGGTAAAAGTATCAAGAGAAATTACACAAAGATGTGTAGTTGGAGTTGAAGAATGGTCTCACTTAATGGCACAAAAGCTCAAGAAGCTGTCCAGCTTACTTATGTTCCTGGGTTCCTTTTATGGTCACTGTTCACAGACTACTGAATGAAATGAATCTGCATCTTAAGTCTACTGGTGTTCTCGTTTTGTTCAAAATTGAAGCAGTTGTATGCATGCTCAGAAAGTACACATTAATTCATCTGCACACCATAATATTAAAATGCAAACAATTGCTTGATGTCACTTATACAACTTGATTCTTCTGTCTGTGGGGATCAAGTTGTTTGTGGGCGGCACAGTGGCACAGTGGTTAGCACTGCTGCCTCACAGCGCCTGTAGACCCGGGTTCAATTCCCGACTCAGGCGACTGACTGTGTGGAGTTTGCACGTTCTCCCCGTGTCTGCGTGGGTTTCCTCCGGGTGCTCCGGTTTCCTCCCACAGTCACAAAGATGTGCGGGTCAGGTGAATTGGCCAAGCTAAATTGCCCGTAGTGTTAGGTAAGGGGTAAATGTAGGGGTATGGGTGGGTTGCGCTTCGGCGGGTCGGTGTGGACTTGTTGGGCCGAAGGGCCTGTTTCCACACTGTAAGTCTAATCTAAAAAAAAAGTCAGCAACGTCAAAACTCTGCAACAATTTGAAATTGGTCCATGCAAGCAGGCAATGAACAGAATGCATCTGTTGCCAAAATAACATGGCAGTTCGTGAACATTTGAACTCCTCAGTAAAACAGTTATATTTGTCTACATCTTTGATCCTGTAATTTCAGTGTAGTACGAAAAACACTGTTGCATTTAAGGAGCTGCCATTAACAAATATAGAAGAATCAAAAAGTCAATGCTTGACCCTATGTAATGTATAGATTCAACATTTCGGTTTCTGAAACTTTGTAGTTAACATGAATCTTCAAAATCTCCATTTGGTTCTGTTTGTCATGACATCAACATTATTTGGAATTTCTGTGCAAATTAGCAAACAGCAATATCAAAAGACATGGGTGTGATGGTGTTACAGTGGTTAGCACTGTTGCCTCACAGCACCAGACCCAAGTTCGATTCCAGCCTTGGGCGGAGTTTGCATATTCTCCCCATGTCTGCGTAGGTTTCTTCCAGGTGCTCCAGTTTCCTTCCAAAGATGTGCAGGTTAGATGGACTGGCCATGCTAGATTGCCCCATACTGTTCAGGAATGTGTAGGCTAGGGGGATTAGCCATCGTTAATGCAGGGTTATGGGGATAGATTAGGGGAGTGGGTCTCTTTGGGATGCTCTTTGGAGGGTAGGTGTAGACTCAATGATCCAATGGCCTCCATCCTCTCACACTTAAGCAGCAAGCATCTTGCTCTTTGTAGCCTTGTCCACACACACAGATCCCTGAAAGTTGTTACCCAGGTTGATAGGGTTAAGAAGGCATACAGTGTGTTACATTTTATTGGTCGAGGGATTCAGTTTCGGAGCCATGAGGTCATGCTGCAGCTGTACAAAACTCTGGTGGGGCTGCACTTGGAGTATTGCGTACAGTTCTGGCCACTGCATTTTCTGAAGAATGTGGAAGTTTTGGAAAGGGTTCACAGGAGATTTACTGGAATATTGCCTGGTTGGGAGGGAAGGTCATACAAGGAAAGATTGAGGGACTTGAGGCTGTTTTTGTTAGAGAGACGGTTGAGAGGTGACTTAATTGAGACTTAAAAGATAATTAGAGGGTTTGATAGAGTGGACAGAGAGCCCTTTTCCTCAGATGGTGATGACGAGCTCAAGGGGACAGCTTTAAATTGAGGGGTAATAGATATAGGACAGATGTCAGAGATAGTTTCTTTACTCAGAGAGTAGTAGGGGCATGGAACGCACTGTCTGCAATAGTAGGCGACTCGCCAACTTTAAGGGCACTTAAATAATCATTGGATAGACATATGGATGAAAATTGAATAGTTTAAGTTAGATGGGCTTCAGATTGGTTTCACAGATAGACGCAACATCAATGGCCAAAGGGCTGGTACTGCGCTGGCAAGTTCTGTGTTCCAGGTGTAGGCTGCAGAATTGATAGACAAATCCTTTACTTACTAAACTAACAGAACGCTTCTTCACATTTTTATGTGATTTGCTGCAGATTGGTTAACAAGATTCCAGACGTGATGGGGGAACCAAGATTAACAAATGCCGAGTCCAGTCGCTTATTCAGCAGTAAGTATTTTGCCAAAGACAACAAGGTGCATACAATACATTTGGCTCCACAGCAGATGTATTAAAGCCAAGCACAGCATTTGTCTGTGTGTGAGCAGCCTTGGAGAATGTTCCTTTCAGAAATAAAGAATCCTCCTCTTTGCTTAAAACGGCACCTTGCTTTTGAAACATGAGCTCCAAACTGACTATAACTATCACATTATTTCGCAGCTTGCTCAAAATTAGTAAGACAGGCCTGACCAGCACCCAGGAAAAAAAGACAGATGAAAATCACAGCAAATTTTCAATTCTCTTTAATTGAATAACAATGTCCTACGGAGGAAATCTCCTGCCCAGCTTCAAGTTACAAGCAAAACATCAGGTATGAACTTAAATAGTAATGTGGTGGCAACTAAAAATCCTATTACACAACTGTGATCTTTCCAACATGAAGTGAAAAAAACATTTTGTGTTATGAGATGGTTTGGATTTCTAATACACAAAATTGCAATAAATTAAACTATGGTTCCAAAACTGAAAGCTCAGAACCCAATACAGCAAATGTTTAATCAAGATCATTGATCACAAATAGAATTATTGATTGAAGAATCACAAAATCAGAAAATGGTTAAGGCACAGTAGGAAGCAACTGTACAATTTTCTCAGTTAGTCCCACCCTCCCACCTGCACTATATATACTCAACATTTTTCTTCAGTTTATTATATAATTTCCTGTTCAAAGTCACAATTGAATCTGCCATAATTACACTCCCAAGCAATATGTCCAGATACTATGTAATCATGATGTAACATCATCTCTTTGAAGCACACAGGATTCTTAAGAAGCTTGACAGGGTAAACGCTGAGAGGATATTTCCCTTCATGGTAGAGTCTAGGACCAGATGGCACACATTTGACAGATCCTTTCTTTCCTTATGGAAATTTATCCTCTCCAATTGTTAAAAATCTTCGTGACTTAAATATCAGCAATTCTCCCACTGTTGTTGGTCAAAAATCTGCAACTTGCTCCCTCAAAGAAGTGGGTGTACCTGGACAAAATCGACTGAGGCAGCTAAAGAAAACAGCTCATCAACTTCAAGGGCAAGACGGGCTGGGCACTATTATGTTAGTCTTGCCAATGATGTTCACATCTCATCAATGAATGAAAAAATGAAAATTTTCCATCATATTTTATGGAAGGATGTCAAGCGATTTGAGTCAGTGAAGTAATCCACAGCACAGATATCATTTTTCTTTTTAACATATTACTCTGCAATGAGTAGCAAAGTTCAAAGACAGAATGGCAATTTCTCCATTAATGTATTTTTGAAGGGCTATTTACGAACACAGACAATATCTACTCAGAAGCAAACAGGTCAATAAAAGGTCTTCAGCACAAGCAGTCACAAGATTCATCCTCCTTCCCAAGACTGTCAATTGTTCAGCTGAGTGAGATCTATTCATTTTGTAAAATCACAACAATCACCATACTTGGCAATTTTCTGAAGCTGGTAAGCAAGTTTAGTGAAAATCAAACACAGAGCTGGAATAAGAAAATAGTTATAGTGAACGTGCGATTGAAGGGTTTGCCAAAATAAAACTAGCTTAGGATTTAAAAGTCTTAAGACTCATCTTCCATCTAAAGCTGGTCACTTTCCAGCCACAAAAAGGGATCTGATTCGCTCCATTCTAAAATTTCAATGCAAGTATCAATTAAGAAAAATCAGAGAAGAATTCCAAGGTACAAAAATAAAGTAGCAACATTATTGTCCTGTTAGGTTTGATGGAACAATTCTCCTTTGTCAGCACTTTCCAAACCCAGGACTGCTACCATCTCGGAGGATATGGGTAACAAATGTATGGGAACACTGGTCCCAATGTTGAAGGGGTTGTCATATCAGGAGCAGATGAGAACTCTGGGTCTGTCCTCGATGGAATTTAGGAGATGGATGGATTCCATTGAAATTTACTGAATACTGGGAGGCCTGGATATAGTAGACATGGAGAAGATGTTGCCACTCATAGAAGAGATTAGGACATGGGGGTAGAGTCACAGAGTGAAGGGTGACCCTTTAGACTCAGATGAGGAGGGATTTCTTCAGCCAGAGGGAGGTGAATCCACAGAACACATTACCGCAGAAGGCTGCAAAGGCCAAGTTATTTAATGTACTTAACACAGATGTTGATTGGTTCGGGGGGGGGGAGAAGAGGGGAGAAGGGGGTGCCAAGGTTTACAGGGAGAAGGCAGGAGAATGGGGTTGAGATGCATATCAGCCATGATCATATGACGTAGCAGACTTAATGGGTCAAATGGCCTAATTCTGCTGCTATCTTATTGTCTTCTGGTGTGATACCACCACCACTTGCAAGTTCTGCTTCACATCATACAGCATCTTGATTTGGAATAATACCAATGATCTTTCACTGTAACAAAGTCAAAATCCTGGAAATCTTTCCATAGCAGCCTTTTGGGAATCTCTGCATCCTGCAGTTATTCTAATCAGGCAGCTCATGACCATTACCTTCAGGGGAATTAGACAATAAACACTGACCAATATCCCAGAAATGAAAGCAGGCAACATACAAATTATGAACACCAGACTGTGTGTAACGCAGTACTAAATACGAAATGCATCTGCTCGGATTTGCGCATTTATGCTCAGTCTGTGAAGAAAACACTGTCTACCATCAATGCTCTTGCCTAATAATTTTGGCCCACACTCTACACAGGGCTTCTTTTGTACACGATCCTTTCAACTAAGACCTTCAGCATAATTGGACGCCAGACAACCATGTGACAAGATCAAGTATTGCCGACTGATTCGCTCAATTGAGAAGGTTGGAATGCTCATAAAGTAAGTTATTGCTCCCTGTACACTGCAGCTATTCAGTAACTGCTGCCAAATGGGTTCAGCCTAAAGGAAATGCATTCAACCCGTCTGCAGTTTGCATTCAAACTCCTTTTCTAGCAGGAATGTAGCCAGTCTGATTTGGAATGTTACTGGCTGTTTCACTCAAGATGGAGCAGGGGCAAGCAATGAATGAGGGGAGAGGTTAGATGCAATCCAGCTGGGATCATACTCTTCATCTGCAACAGCCCTTTTAAAAATTTGCATTTCACTTGGATATAAAACATTAAGTTTGAGAAGAAATTCCAGTGTTCATCATGATTTCAGAATGCATGACTATTAACACAGGAAAATACAAAAGGTATTCTATCAGTGCCTAACTCAGCAAGAGATCAAGTGATGCAATTGGTTTGACATCCACAGACTAGCAAATCATATTTAAAAGAAAACAATATTTATGCTCCAAACACACTCAACCGACCCCTCCTGACTGCTGTGCTTTGCCAATGCCACACTTCTGACTTTTATCTCCAGCATCTGCAGTCCTCACATTCTCCTACCTCTGCATTGTGTGTCAGCCTAGCTTAGTGATCAATTTTACACAGCAAGGCTTGAATCAACAATTTTCTATTTACAGTGAGGCAATGCAAAGAGTCTTAGACTCAAAACTCCAAATTACTGCACTCTCAGAAGGTTACCAGTTCCACTCCAAGACTCCAAGATAAACTGAGTTTTTCATCAAGCATTGAAGGGAGCGTACTTCCATGGTCAGATGTGTCTATTTAGGATCAGTTATTAAAGCAATGCTCAACCTGTATGGTTGCACATTTTAAATATCAACCTTGCGTTTGAAGTTACAACAACCACCATTTGGTTAAAATTCATCCCTTATCCAAAGGATCCACATTGGGTCAATTGGCATTTGATCAATCGTTGTTTACTGCATCTTTATATATCTAATATTACGTACCAAATAAATGCACTTCGAAAATGATTTGTAAGAAGCCTATTCAGACACATTTCAACTGTTAATAAATGCAAGACTTTTCTTTAAGACAATTACGGACAGATTTAAGAAGTAGGTCTGCACATTACAGTATGGTCTCCAGCGATTCAGAAAACACAATGAGGAATTAGCAGGTGTAAAAAGAAAATAACAAAACCAACAAATTCTTCATTGTTAGCTCTACAAATAAAATATTTTAATATTTTAATTAAAACAAGATTCAAAAGGAAATATAACAATCAGATCCATAATTCTTTGGCTGCATTCTGACTTCCTGATGTTGGAAAATGTATGGGATCACAGTTAACAATGGTGTTTGCTTTGTTATTGCCAGCTACTGACTACTGAGCAAACATCAGAAAGTGATGTCACACAGGAAATGAGTCTGAATGAGACCAATAGCAGGAAGAGCTGATCCCACAATGCAGTTCACAGATGTATCTCAAAAAGCCTTCTTTGCCTGGGAACAAAATGTTAATGTACTAAATGCATATTTATTTGCTGGATAAATACTGGAGAACAACTTGCATTGTTGTGGTGCCCATAGTACTATTTAGGAGGGAAATATTATTTAACAGTGTTCCATGGAAAGGGCTATTATAGTCAATGACCAAAGAAGTTGCTTTCTTAATGGAGGAAAGAGCGGAAGAATGGCTGAAAGGCTTATTAGGTTACTTTCAAAGTTTAGGCTGAGTCAGCTTAAGGCAGGACAACTAAAAAAGGGCAGTGCAAAAATCTCAGTTTGGGTCCAAGCCTGGAGGAGGTCACAGTTGCCGTATGAGCTGTGTGAAAAAGTTGCCCCTTTCATATCTTTCCCCTCTTATCCTAAACCTATGCCCTTTAGTTCTGGACACCCCCACCCCAGGGAAAATACTTTGTCTATTTCCCTATCCATGCCCCTCACGATTTTATAAACCTCTATAAAGGTCACCCCCCTCAGCCTCCAATGCTCCAGGGAAAATATCCCTAGTCTTTTCAGCTTCTCTCTATAGCTCAAACCCTCCAACCCTGGCAACATCCTTGTAAACCCTTTCAAGTTTCACAACATCCATCCGATAGGAAGGAGACGAGAACTGCATGAAATATTCCAAAAGTGACCTCACGAATGTCCTGTCCAGCCGCAACATGACCTCCCAACTCATGTACTCAATACTCTGACCAATAAAGGAAAGCATACCAAATGCCTTCTTCACTATCCTATCTGCCTGCGACTCCACTTTCAAGGAGCTATGAATCTGCACTCCAAGGTCTCTTTGTTTAGCAACACTCCATAGGACCTTACCATTAAGTGTATAAGTCCTGCTCTGATTTGCTTTACCAAAATACGGCACCTCGCATTTACCTAAATTAAACTCCATTTGCAACACTTCAGCCCATTTGCACATCTGATCATGATCCAAACCTTTCATGTAAAAAAAGACAAAATGCACAGCTGAGTAATTACGCACACTTTAAGAGTGCAGTCCCAAATAAGGTTGAACTTGGTTATTTTGTTACAATGCATTTGATACTGCCAGTGGAACCATGTGTTAGAGACTGCACATGCACAACAGATTCAGCAGTCTATGTTATTCATTCTGTGCTAATGCAAAACTTTTTGACTTCATATCAATACAAAGGTATAAAAGTTTGAAACGAATTTTTAGAATTGAGTTTTGACAATGAGAAAATAACAAAGTCACTTTATCTTGTGAATCATCCCAAAAATGCCTGAGGTTCAACTGTGAGAGGGAATAAATAACATTACTATACTTGGCTATGGCATCTTCAACTACCAAAAGAGAAAGTTTGACCATGACCCAATGCAGACATGATTGGTAGTGTTGCTGGTTGAGGGGGGAGGAGAATGGTGGGCATTCAGCATTGATTAAATCCCCAAAGCCCCAATGACCCCTCTTAAAATACTGTAAATTTTCATCATCAACAACAGTCCAAAAGTCATAACCATAGAACAAGATCAGGCTGCATCTCCATCCAAGGAGTTAATGTAAACAGGAGGGGAAGGGAGCAAACTGGCAAGGGAGAGTTAAAAGTGGAAATGAAGACACTGAAGTAGTGTCACAGGTAAATAGGATGGCTCAACAGACTGCACATTTACCTTCTAAGCATCAGTTTTATTCATTTCTTAAAACATTGCCAAAAGTCTGTACTGTCTTGGCTGCTCACCAACAGCAATTTAAATGGGCTTAGATTTTCGATAGTTTGAATAGGCATCTACTGTTCAGCCTTGATTGGCCACAAAGCCCAGTGGAAACAGCTGTGTAACTCAGCTCTGCCAATTCTGTGTTACTGATCAGTGCCTCTCCCAGAACAAATATGTTCAGTGCAACAATGCTCGCCATGGAGCAAAATCTAGTTCACATATTGTTAGCAATCAATAAATATAATTATGCGTGGAGGTGAGAACTGAACTCAGATTCAGGGAATAAAACAATCACCCATCTAATTGCAGGCAGTTAAAAATCCTGCAACAGTTTAAGGTGTTTATACAAACTCTTAAATCTGAGTCAATCAATCAGAAATCTGACTGCTACATTACAACATCCAGGTGTCAAACAAAACACTCCTTCATTCTGAATCACAGAAGCAAGGCAGATGGCACTTTCTGATGCCATATGAAATCAAACAAGTTTACCACACACCAGTATGACTTCTTTGATCCCAAGGAGGGATGACGATGTCTTGGCCCCTGACTCCAATTCGATGGGTTCGAAGATGGCTGGAAAGTCTAATCTGTTATATGCAGGGTAGGTCGTGCATGATTAGGTTGGGCAGATGGGTCGTATGGAATTTGAGCACTCACTGTGCCCAAGTTTTGTCTCAGCTGAGGGATTTTGACAGAGACAATGTCTTTCTGAATGAACCTCCTCCACCTTTGATGCTGACGGGGACCACCATGATTTGATGGGGGTGCTCGACTTCTTCAGGGACAATCTGAAGGCATTCCTAAACCATTTTCACTCTCCTGCACTGACCAAGCCAAGAGAAGAGCTGTTGATTCAGGTTCTGGTATCAGGCTTATAAACAACATTACATGGCTGCCCAGCAGATATGATTGAGGATAATGGCACAATTCCAGAAAACAAGGACCGTTGTCAAATCCTTGGCAGCTTCCCCTCAACAAAAGCAGCCGTGGACATCAAGATTTGCCATCATCTCCACCTCGCAAGCTCGAGCATTTGAGGACCAGGATATCGAACTGAAACCTATGGTCATGATTTAGTGGGTGGCAGTGATCCTTGAATCTAATACACTTCAGAGATGAGGATAACCCTCTTCAAATACCTCAAAGTATGGAGAAGTACAACTAGTGATGCCTTCATAAAGATATTCCAATCCAGTGGCTTAAAAGGTGGCCCCAACATGAGCCAACATGCCCACATTGAAACACTAAACACCAATATTTAAAGCAGTCAGAGCAACATGTGTATTTAACTAAGTAAGTAAAGAAATTTGAAAAGATTTTGAGGAGGATTTGGGGGCTGATGCAAGGAAACCACACAAACAAACAGTCTGTCATAAAGCACTGTGCGCCTGAAATAATGAGAATACTTCACCGGTCTTTGGTCAAAGTTACAATCTATTCTAAAGAAGCTATTACCACATTATAAACGAAAAAATCAATATGAAAAGAACTATTCCCTTTTAATGCAACTAACCAGACAACATATTTGCCATTAAAATGTCTTTTCAATGCAAAGGAAATTGGATATCATCTGCAGCCAGGCATTTTAAACAGCTCAAATAATTTGTTCCTAACCTTTGAAATCTGTTTTGCAGAAATTTAAATAAGAAAGGGGAGACAAATCGCAAAATACCAGAATCATTCCATTAAGGTTATTTATTGCTCATCTTAATCAGAGTGGAGTTGTTATATTAGACAGCACAGATGCAGACTTAAAACAATTCATGTTTCCTGTACATTGGTCCAATTAGATCATGTTATTTTGAAATGCTTTTTACCAACCTCATTTACAGTACATTTCAACTAAAAAATTAATGTTTAACATCAAATCTAATGGCTTCAATAAGCAAAACATTTCACAATGCACAGTCTCAATCTGTTGGTGAGTTTCACTCTTTTTTTTAAAAAGGGAGGTTTTTGAACAATGAACATGGAACCTCAACCTAATGTACCATATGTTAAAGTAATACATTGTCCACTTGCTTTATTATGAGCTACATTTATTCCTATTTTTAAACTTTTGTATAAAACTTCAGCAGATGTTCATGTTATATGCTTGCCATATGTTTTCAACACATCCTCTGCAAACAGTAAATCACTAATAGTGACAACAACTCTGGGACAGCTATGATCCCTGCAGATTTGCACACATGGTGTAAGCATATGCACCCACAGAGAAGCAAAGATGGACAAGACAATGGATCATATAATACACATCAGTCGAAATGCTGCATTTTACTTCACACATTAAAAGAATACACCTTTTTGAAAGGTCATTAACTCTAATTCTTATTGCATGAATATAAGTCTATTATTGAGACATGTTTTGTTGGTATTAACATAATGCTATTAAAAACTTCATTAGAGAATCGTGTAAATTTTAATTGACAGTCATATTAAGAAATGGCCAACAACCATCAACCGTTGACAGCAAAAGACTGATGTGACCTAGAGCCACTACTGTAGGTCATATAGGATCATTGAAAAACACTGCCATATCAAACTTCTGAGCGATTTAACAACCTCCTGAATACAGTGCAGGTCTTACCACTTCTTTATGCTTCCTTCTCTTAAAAAGGTACCACCTACATTTTTATAATGGTACTTATAACTTTTAAATAGTCAATTATGGAACAATAGTTTGTAAAACATTTTCCATCTGAAGTCTCGCTCCCCAAAAATGGCCAACTCATGGAAGATGGCAACAAGCAATCCATTCTAGCTTAACCCCTAGTGACAAATTAGTCATAGAATAGTCTTGAATGAAGTTTGCAATCATAAAATCATTCTGTGCAGAATAGGTCCTTGGTCCATCTTATCTGCACCACCAAAACTATGTTAAATCTACCCTTGTCCTACAACAGCGTGGGATAGAATTCATCCAGTCTTGGGCATTTGTCCACTTGTAAGCCTGCTAAAACCTCCTATACCTCCTCGCTCCTAATATCAACCTGTTCAAGAACCTCACACTCCATCTTCCTAAAACCTGTACCTATATTCTCCTTCTCTCAAGTGAAGATAGATGTGAGGAACACTATACCAACATGCTCTGGCCCCACACACCAATATTCCTTTGGTTCCTAATGGGTCATACTCTTACTCTGTTCATTCAATTCCCCTTGACATACTCAGAATATCTTAGGATTCTTCCTTACTTTCCCAACCAGTATCTTTTTCATGCCTCCTCTTCGCCCTCCTGATTGCTTTAAGTTCTCCCCAACATTCTATACTCCAGTAAAACATTTGTTCCCTTTGTACCTGCAATATAGCTCTCATTTCTGTGATTTTTTTTTAATCATACCATCCTAGGTTCTCAGAGCTGGCTGTTCCTACATTTCCCCTTCAAGGGAACATGTTGGGCCTGAACTCTCCACAGTACCTTTGTGATGACCTCACTCTAGATTTACCCTCAAGTAGCTGTTGCCAGTCAACTTTGGCCAGGTCTTGCCTTACTTTCATAAAACCTTCCTTCCCTCAATTCAAAGCCCTTCTTTCAGACAATCCTTTTCCTTTTCCAAAACAAACCTGAAATGTGTGGCATTGCGGTTGCTGTCACTACCATGCTCCCCAGAATTAGGTTCAGGACTGCAGTCTCACTTATAGGACCATTTACACATTAACATAAACAGCTGGGCTGAATACATTTCAAGAAATGTTCTCCCCCCTCCGCCCCCACCCCCAAACCCTTTATGCTATGTTTATCCCAATTCATGCTGAAGTTGTTGAAATCCCCTAATACAATTACCTGATTGCTATTTTAAACATATCAGTGAAATCTAGATACCTGCTCTTCAATTGTCCATTGACTGTTTACATTCTCCAGGTTAAGGTATTAAGTATATGAATTTTGCCGTGAGTTCAGTTGAGACAAGTGGGAATGTCACTTTTTAAAGCAATATCAGACATTTTCAACTGTAGTATCTATCCTGTACTTTCCTGTCCTTCACAAGAGCATCTAATGGGGTCTTTTGTTTTTAAGACTCGAAAGCTTTACATAATTTGTACACTATAAACATATCACTACAGTAGGCAGAGCAGGGTTATTGTGTACATGCTAATTATCATATAACAGTCAGGAATTTGTCCTGTTGACCTCTGACCAAATTGAGAATGTTTTACAATTCAGCTGAGATTTGGCTCATACTTTCAAAGAAATAAACTTCCACTTCTGTCAAGGTAAATAAACCTTGACTCATTAGATGATTGGAGAAGCTCCATTGCAATTCTAACATAGACGACCTAAAACCCTTCTATTCCCAGTGCCTAGCAAGCCACACAGTACAGTTGCTTCACTGACTAAAACTCTGTCTAACTAAGGGAAACAAACATCTTCCTCTTCAACAAACACCATGTTAGGAAAAATATTTCACAATTCAACCTACTTTTAACATGAGCAACTGTGTTTAGAGTCCTAGAGATGTACAGCATGGAAACAGACCCTTCGGTCCAACCCATCCATGCCGACCAGATATCCCATCCCAATCTGGTCTCACCTGCCAGCACCCAGCCCGTATTCTTCCAAACCCTTCCTATTCATAAACCCATCCAAATGCCTCCTAAATGCAGCAATTGTACCAGCCTCCATCATGTCCTCTGGCAGCTCATTCCATACACGTACCACCCTCTGTGTGAAAAAGTTGCCCCATAGGTCTCTTTTATAGCTTTCCCTTCTCACCCTAAACCTATGCCTTCTAGTTCTGGACTCACTGACCCCAGGGAAAAGACTCTGCCTATTTACCCTATCCATGCCCCTCATAATTTTGTAAACCTCTATAACGTCACCCCCCCTGCCTCCAAAAGCTCCAGGGAAAACAGTCCCAGCCTCTCCCTATAGCACAAATCCTCCGCCCCTGGCAACATCCTTGTAAATCTTCTGTGAACCCTTTCAAGTTTCACAACATCTTTCCAATAGGAAGGAGACCAGAATTGCATGCAATATTCCAACAGTGGCCTAACCAATGTCCTGTACAGCCGCAACATGACCTCCCAACTCCTGTACTCAATACTCTGACCAATAAAGGAAAGCATACCAAACGCCTTCTTCACTATCCTATCTGCCTGCGACTCCACTTTCAAGGAGCTATGAACCTGCACACCAAGATCTCTTTGTTCAGCAACACTCCCTAGGACCTTACCATTAAGTGTATAAATCCTGCTAAGATTTGCTTTCCCAAAATGCAGCACCTTGCATTTATCTGAATTAGAATATCGCGGCCAGAGAGAAACCATTCTTGTAAAATGGTTTGAGATTTATAGCAGAACTCCATTGGCCCTTACACAATGGGGAATGGGCTCAACGGTAACAATATTGGAGCTGATTGTGTTAGACTACAAGGGACTAACCAGTACCTTACCAACCATTTAAGTCAAAATGGATGTTGTTTCTCTGATTCCAGAATCTTGTCCAATGCTCTCCAAATGCTTGACTCTCATCAACTCTAATCACCATTGGCACATCAAAATCCTCTGTAGCAGCAAAAGAATAACATATGGGATTCCTTTGCAACCAACACCAACACTAGTGCAGCATTTCATGCAAATTGAGCATTCCTCTAAACTCACTGCTGCAAACTATAAACAAATAAAATAATCAAGGTCAGAGAAATACAAGTGCATTGGGTCGGAATGGCTTCGGACATCTGGAGTAAGTGTTTTTTCCTGATGCCATAAACCTTACACCCTCATATTTCACACAGGCAGTACCAAACCCCTATTAGTACTCTGCTTCTTTATCTTGTCCTCTTCCTTCATGCTTCAAGTCCTCTTGTTCAAGTTAACTTATCTCAGTTTCTTAGCTTATAGGTTTGAGAACTTCATTAGTTTATTCAAGCCCACAGCTGCTTCTGCAATTGGTGCCAATCTTCCCAAAGCAGCCACTGTACTGTATATTTGAAGAGGCAGCTGAAAGCCAAGATAGTCAGTGTACTTGAGAGCTCATTTCAGCAAATGGATTGTTCAATTGTAAAACAATGCATGCTCTGTATCCCTTGAAGAACAATGACATCAAGTAACTAGGCAAAGTGCTGCTTCCAACGTTGCCTTGTTCAATCCAAAAGGTCAAACAACTCCAGCTTCAAGACCAAACAACTGCGGCACTTAACATTGAGCATCTGGACCATCACTTACATTCTTAGGACAAGAGGGTGCTTGGCTGGCTTGTAACAGAGCAACAAACCATTGGATCTTACAGTCCCTTAAGTCATTTGAAGAAACTGAATCATTTTGTGTGAAAGGTTTTGACAATTATTGTCAGATGTGCAAGGAACTCTGTTATAACTTTTCAATATCTGCCAAACAAGACATTCCTCCATTCAAAACAAGATCTTCAACATGAGGAGAATAGCACACCTCCCTTCTAAAGAGCAGTATTAAAATTGGAGCTTCAAGTCACTTCAGTGCCAATTCTTTTTCCAGCTAGAACTGAAGTTTTCACATATCAGAACAACATTCCAATTGTTCAATGATAAGAGACTGAGTTAACCACCTACTGCTGTCATCAGATGATGTCAGATCTCCTCATGAAGCATTAAGTTTACCAATTGAATCTTCATCTCAAAAAAAATTTAAGTGGCAAAAAAAACTTCAATCTTCTCGAAGAACCAAAGAACTCAGATGCGGACCTAAATTCAAACATCAAAGACTTGAGTAAGGAGGCCATGATATGGAGGTGCCAGTACTGGACTGGGGTGAACAAAGTTATAAATCACACAACACCAGGTTATAGTCCAACAGGTTTACTTGAAAGTACAAGCTTTCAGAGCGCTGCTCCCTCCTTGGGGAGCTACCTGACGAAACAGCAGCACTCTGAAAGCTTGTACAGGGTGACCCCTGTACCAGTGGAATTGTTTTCCACGGTTTCAGTTACCTGCACTTTACCGCAGCTCAAGCGTATTATAAGGAACCTTCCGAAACCAGGAATCTTGAGGCTACCAGAAAGGTAAACTTCCCATTTAAATGAGTGGGTTCTCTCCTTTCTGGGTTTCACTCTTCCATGGTAGGTCTTGGAACATATCCCCCATGAGTACAGGTGTGGGGGTGGGGTGGGGGGGGCTATTGTACTTCCAAATAAGCCTGCCGGACTATAACCTGGTGTAGTGTGAATTTTAACTTTGAGTAAGGAGAACAGGTACGCTTTCTTCACTGGCAAATTACAAACTCAGATGTTCACAACTCCAGAGAGGGGCAGACAGTTCGCTAACTGCATTGGCTGTTTACAACAGCAATCCAAAACAAGGTCTGTGCAGGTATCTCCCTGAATACTGTCTGTCAAATTCTATTTATGGCAACACAAAAAGATTAATAAAGCCTTGCCTCAATCACTCCCTACAGCAAACAATCTATGATCAAATATGTCCATGGGTCAAGATGCTCTGCCAAGTGCTCTTCCTTACTCCCTTACTGACAATTTGAATTGGTCTATCATCACTAGCACTTCAATCAGAAGAAACAGTCATTCACTACTCAACTTCATCAAACACTTGATAAGACAAAATGTCAATGAAACAAAGATTTTCCATATAATGTAGTCAATTAATGGAACAGAAAAGAACGAAGGCAGTTACCTAGAGCAGAATTTTGTATAGTTTTGAGGAAGTGAAGAGCCCTTCACTGTGTATCCAGGTACTTAAACTCTTCAAATAGAGACAGATGGTGCTGGAGACACACAGCTGGTCTGACAGCATGGGCCTAAACTCTCCCATACTCAATGCTAATGCAATATGCTTCAAGATCCAACAACTTAACAAGAACCAGATTGCTTATAACTTGACTCCCAACTAAATATTGGGATATGAATCAGAAGCATGCAGCACATCAAACACAATGTGAGCACAGTGGGGTGGAGTGTGTGAAGCAGCAAGTGGGGCAGTGATTGTGAAGTGGGCAAGCTGGGATGGAGGAGATATGTAGTGGGCAAGCAGCAGACTGGGTGGTAAAGAGAGGAGCATAAGTAATGTGGCAGAAGGAGTATGAAGTACATCAGGATCAGAGTGAAGCACACCAGGAGAACCTGCAGCTGGTCAGGATAACAGAGACGGAATAAAAATCAAACTGAAATTTTACAGGATGGCCATAACTTGATTAAGAGTTGTGTATTGCAGCTTTGTTTCCTGTTTTCCGAAGTTACTAATTAGGCTAAGGAGCTAGAAAATATTTTTTTGATACGAAGGGTTTTGATAAAACATCTCAATTAATCTACAAGTGACACAGGATAAGGATGGAGCTGTTGTTGAGTCTTTTGCTATGGACACCTCTTATCATTCCTGTGATCACAGTCAGACAATACTTCCCAACAATGATAACACATCACATGCATAATCCACATGCTTCATTGCAACAAAGGCAATTTTACCATACTATTAACACAAAGTCATCCAAAAAATAAAATTGGTCTTGAGAGTTAGTAAAGGTAATTTAAATATCAGTCATCCGCATGAACTCAAGTTGTGCACATTAAATACCAAGCCAAAAATGTAGTATTTGAAACTTGAGGCAATGTAAATCATCACAAGCTTTTCTTATACATTTGTCACAACACTGGAACTCTTCATTTGTCTTTCTGCATGATACCAGCATCCTATTTTGTTATACTGTATTGTACAGAAAGTAAGTCAATCACTAATTATGTGTACGTGTATAATTAAAACTGCCTAACCTGCTGTGCTTTGACCAGCAACACATTTGCAGCGTACGTGTATAATTGTCAGGGTTGAGAGATGTTGAATACAATCAGTTAAACTTCCTGAAATTGGCTTGCAGAACGTGAAAAGTGCACTTGAGTCACATTACCAGGTGTGCAGGCCCTAGTCTCATAATCCTGGAACAACACACAGCAAACATGATCTTACAACAGCAACTGAAATCTACTCATCAGTCCAGAGCCTACCCTTAAAAGCACATCAAGTTCTAATCTTAAGACAGACTTCAGTAGATGTTCACATAGGGGCTTTACTTGCAACACATTTAGATAGCATAATGTTCCCAAGTCATTAATGTTCCAGTAATAGGATTGCTTTGTAACTGGACTCAACTAAATCCATCAGCATTTCTGACTGTTTCTCCATTCAATCTAGAAATACCTTTGTTGCAAAAGAAACACAGTTCAGGGTTTACAGCCTGCTGTGCAAGCCCTGCCAAAATATGATTTTATTTACTGTTGTCACATGTAGTGAGATAGAGTGAAAAGTGTTGTTTTGTGTGCTTATACAGGCAGATCATACCATACAAAGTGCATCAGGGTTGCAGAACAGAGTGCAGAATAAAGTGTTACAGCCACACAGAATGAAATGGCTCTCTCTTTATACCTTCTAAGCGCAAATTTAATCCTTTTGCCACATAATGGAAGAGAAATCACAGCCGAGCAAAGGCCTTTTAACTCATGGATGCTTCATGCAAAGTCTCATTTTGCAGCATTCAGCTTCATCGGAATTTTCTTTGTGCTACTGCCTCTCCAACTCCAACTGGAATAATGCAAATCATTTGAATAGAACAGATCAAACCAGTACCACCCTGGAGCTTTTACTGCTCTATTGGACAGTTCAAACATCACTGTCGTGCTGAGTGTGTAAATTGGGTTACTGAGAGAATCTCATCTCAGCAGCAGAATGAACAAGTTATACTGCAGGATTCCCAACACCAAGGCTGAATTCATGCTGAAATGTCAGTCAGTCCAACAATGTGGATACACATGGGTGAAGGCCACAGAAATGTAATTACACAGATACTGTGTTGTGTCCCCTTCCGATCTTCTTCCATGGAGATAAAAAGTTGTGGGTTCAATTCTCAAAGTTTTGTGCACATTATCTGGGCTCGTGTTACAATGCACTTTTTAAGGAGTGTTGCCCTAATGGCGGGTCTGTCTTCTGCATTAAACTTCATCTTTTCTATCAAGTCTCATCCTACTATTTTTAAGAAAGCAGGGGAGTTATCCATTTGCCACCACTACTGAACACTGATTATCTGTCTATTATCACCCCGCTGCTTTTGGGCCCACACTGTATACAAATTGGCTGCTGACCAGTTTGCTACATTTCAACAGTGACTATTTTTCATAAGGCTGTAAAATGCTTTGGTCCATCTAGAGATCCCTCTGGATAAATCCAACAATGAAGCGAGGGCATGGAGACCAATGTGTCCTACACAGTTAGGCTTTCCAAATTGAAACTGAGTAACCGTTGCAACTCTGCCTCATGCTGACCAGGAGCTTAAAGGAGAAGAACAGCAAAACAGAACTGGAGGGAAATGCTGAGGCTAACAAAGAATTCATACCATTCTAAGTATAATACAGACGTTTGCAGCAATCTGCTGTAGAAGTGAGTGGCTAAACAGATTAGGCCAATAAGACCAAGGCAGGAATAAGTGACAATAATTTGAAACTCTGATGGTATTATGTAAAATGCATTATGGAATAATGCAATTCATTTGAATAGAACAGATCAAGCCAGTACTACACTGGAGCTTTTACTGCCCTCTTGGACAGTTCAACGTCACCGTCGTGCTGAGTGTGTATTAATTCTAAACACCGGAGGTAAACCTGGCTTAATAGATCCTACCTTTTATTTCTCAGCATGGAAATAATTTGTTATACATATTCACAAGAGACATCAACTGTGATTTTAACCCAAATCAGAGTGTTCATTAAACAATAAAAAAAACATATTACACTGGAAAAAATAAAAGGTTTTGTTGCAGACATCAGAAAAAGAAACAACTTCATACAAGTTCTATCCATTTCACTCAACAATAAGCATGCAAACACACAAACCTGAAAAGTGCCATGTTTACTCTCAAACTGGCCCAGCTAAAACAAGTTACCTTGTATTGAATTTCTTTGCAGTCATTAGATGCTTCTCCCTTTACCTGGTATCGCTCTCTCTGCAAACCACAAACTGAACCCACGATTACTTATAACTTCAGAATGTACATACATTTCATCTACCTCACTACCTTGTCTCGAATGTCTGTTACACATGTTGACCCCTTTTCTTCTGGATGGTTCTGACTTGCTGTGAGGCAATGAATCCCAAAGACAGGCAGTGTTTTTTGTGTCTCTAATTTTTGAATGCACTAAGCAATTTATTTGAAGGTTTAAAATCCCCCACTGAAACACACATTTAAACAAAATGTTAACTCTGATTTCTCTCCACAGGTGCTGCCAAACCTGAGTTTTTCCAGCAATTTCTATTGTTGTTTCAAATCTCTAGACTCCCTCGGAGCCAAACTGACTAACCATGTCTTCACACACGAAATACAAATTCGACTTGAAGTTTAACATAGTCCTCAACAATAACTTTTTATGTTTTCCCACCCTCCCATGACATGTTGAGAGTGAGTTTTGGAAGAACATATTCATCATAAGTCTTAAGTGTTTCAGTCTGATAAGTGGGATCACAGAATCATGAGGTCTGGCACAATCATTAACAAAGCTGAATGTGACAACAGGGGAGCTAAGTTACAAGAGCAATCAATAGTTTGTTCCTTAATGGAGCTTCATGGCAGCTCAGGTGGTGAGCACTGCTGCCTCACAGTGCCCCGGACCAGAGTACGATTCCACTTTCGAGTGACTGTGTGGAGTTTACACTCTTCCAAGGGTCAGTATGGACTGGATAGGCTGAAGAACCTACTTCCATATTGTAGGGATTCTATGATGCTTGGAGTGAACATAAAACTTTATCCATTTGTATGTCAGTACAACACAATGTGATTTGCTCCACTATTCAACGTAATTTTTATTTTCATCCTGTTTCAATCTTAACAGTTAATAGACTTCAGAGTTAGGTTGAAGATTGTGAGGAGACTTGTCTGGAGCACAAACAGTGGTGTGGACCTAATAGGCCAAAGGTCTGTGCTGTATAACCGCTAAAATTATCAAACAACACACGACAAAGATTCTACTAACATAAAACAGCTCTGTAACCAGTATTACAAATGCAGACACATTGTTAAATCTCTCCTTTTTAAAAATATCACTCATGCTCCAACTGCCTACCAATAACTATTTATTCTGTGCAACAGTATGAGCACCATTTTGACAATAAAGTTATAATAATGTGAGTCGGCTGTGTTACCAATTCTAATCCCTCGTACACAAGAAACTGCAGTTTCAATGTAACACAGCAAAATAATAGCCAGCCACATAATAACAGAAAGTCTTAGTTTTTATTATCATAGACATTCTTTTTCCAGTGTGATGAGAGGTTGGGGCAAGGTAAGGTCTCTTAATGGAATTTTTCAACACTACTTGACTGGTAGACACCAGCATGCTCTCTCAATCAAGGAGATTTTACGCTTCATCTTTTATTGCTGAAACATGGTTATCAATCAGTCAAGTTAAAAACAGTAAGCACCAGTTGCCGGAATAAGGCATCAGTGATTGACATCCATCTTGGTGTTTACTGCATATGTCAGCCAACATTACTGACAAGCTGCTTCTTCTCACCAAAAGTCACTGGAAAAGTCAACAGACCAGCACTTGTATGATCAGACTTCACGACAGGAGTCCGGTTGGCTGCAATCTTCAGACTGTGAGTCACTGCAGCTTTGACCCACTTCAGTGGGGCAGATTGGCAACTCAGAAACTGATATTTGATCAGCCATAAGAGTAAGGTGAAAAGGAAAGATAACAACCTGTTTTATTTACAGGTTATTTAATAAAGCTATTCAATTAACTGCAATGAGATTACATGTAGAGATTTAATACTTCTGCCCAGTGCACTATTTCCTATGGACTTGAATTTGCATATGATTACAATATTGGCGGTGCAGTCAGATATCAGACATCCTGTAACTGATCTGTCTGTTTTAAACTAAAAGCGTTTTATACCTCTGAATAACTCTCAGCTCATTCAGTGAACTGACTTTGAATAGGTTCAAACTAAATTAATTCTGAATTAAATTGAATTTGGATGCAAATATTACCACATTTTAGTTACATTTTCAAGTTATCATTTCAATTTTATAACCATCGGTATTTGTAACAGATTACAAAGTCATCGCCTTCCAACCTGAAGCACTTTACATACAATGAATTAAATTGCGCCATTGTTCTAACATTCAAGAAATGGCTCTCTGGCTCAAGCACATAAATAGTTAACCAGCTCCAACAATAAAGACAGAGACCTTGATAAACAGAACAAAAGAGTTGCATTTCTGGGGAATTCAACATTTATTTGCCGGATTTTCCTGTATTTTGTTCAAAGTTCGGAAAAAAGACAGACATTCTTCTCCTTGGCTGATGATTTTTTTTTCAAAAAATCATACTCCCAACATCAGGGTGGCTCAGTGGTTAGCACTGCTGTCTCACAACGTCAGAGACCCAGGTTCAAGTCCTGCCTCAGGCAACTGTCTGTGTGGGGTTTGCACATTCTCCGCGTCTGCGCGGGTTTCCTCCGGGTGCTCCGGTTTTCTCCCACTATCAAAGACGTGCAGGTTAGGTGAATTGGTCATGCTAAATTGCCAGAGGTGTCAGCTGCATTAGTCAGGGGTGAATGTAGGGGAATGGGCCTGGGTGGGTTGCTCTTCGGAGGGTTGGTGTGGATTTGTTGGGCTGAAAGGGCTGTCTCCACCCTGTAGGGAATCTAATCTAATTTACTCAGCTCACTGAATAACAATAATATGGCCTACTAGAAAGGCCTGGACTCTCTGTGCTTTGCTGTGTTAAGGCACATTTTGCATCTCCCAATGTTTTGAAAGTTCGATCCCAACTGGCAATCGTTTCTAATATTTCAGTAAAATCTCCTGATATGAGTTTTAAATTTCCTTTCTGATCCAGTTTGTCTCTTAGTCACTGAACCATCCCCTTGGTTGGTCGTCACTCACTGGCTGGTTTCAGAGTGTGCAATTCATATTTTGTAACATTTCCCAATTCTCCTCCCCTCCCATCAAACTGTTTTGGAGTCAATATAATGTAAAATGATGGAGAATCAACGTTTCCAACCAAAATGCACTGTTTTCCTATGTTAAGTTATGCACTTCAAGAAGCTTGTTTCTTGTCATGAAGATGAGATTCACAAATTTCAAATTATGTTTTCAGACACAATGTGCTAAAATAATTGGGACCATTGAAGTTCTGATACATTCTCTTCCACTTTGAGAAAATTGAGCAATCCAACTGCATAAAATATAGGCGCAGTGAAATCTTCAATTGCAGTGTGAAAACAAAACAACAAGACCTAGCAATCGCATCTCAATTAACTGGCGCTATTATGTTAAGAAACACCACAATCAATAAAAGTCACCTGCAATTAAGTTCCTTAGTGTAACTAAGAGTTAGAGATCCGAAAACACAAAAAAGATTAATAACATGCACAGTGAATGCAATACATTGCTATGATGGGAATGTGCAATGCTTCCAGCAATTTTAACTTAAAAATGCGTTGCTGGAAATGCACAGCAGGTCAGGCAGCATCAAAGGAGCAGGAGAATCAACATTTCGGGCATAAGCCCTCCTTCAGGAAGTAATTTTATCCTGTCATCCTCCACAAAGTCTAGTGAGCACCCATTGTGGCAAGGGCGCAAATGAAGGCAAGATGGCGCTGCGAAGTGGCAACTTTCATTCCAGCGGCAGCAGCGCAGTGAAGGCCCATGGCAGAGCACTTAATAATAAGGCTTGTGAAGTTGAACACTTTTTCTTTATTTCTGTAGGTTTTTTTGCCCTTATACTACAGAGAAATCTGGGTGGTCAGGTCCACTGTTTCCTGAAGGTGACAATGCAGGTCAGTAGAGTGGTTGAGGAGGCATACGGCATGCTTTCCTTCATCGGACGGTGTATTGAGTACAAGAGTTGGCAAGTCAGGTCACAGTTGTCTAAGACTTTGGTTTGGCCACATTTGGAATACTGCACAGAGTTCTGGTTGCCACATTACCAACAGGAAGTGGATGCTTTGGAGAGGGTGCAGAGAAGGTTCACCAGGATGTTGCCCCGGTATGGAGGGTACTAGCTATGAGGAGAGGTTGAATAGATCAGGATTATTTTCTTTGGAAAAAAGGCAGTTGAAGGGGGCCCTGATTGAGGTCTACAAAATCATGAGGTGTAGACAGGGTGGGAAGCAAGAAACTTTCTCTCCACCCCCAACTCAGAGTGGACGACTCAACTACTAGGAGTCACGAGTTCAAAGTGATAGGGGAAAAGTTTAGGGGAGATATACGTGAAAAGTTCTTCATGCAGAGGGTGGTGGGGTCTTGGAATGCATTGCTAGCGGAGGTTGTAGAGGCGGGAACAATAGCGTCATTTAAGGTATATCTAGATAGATACATGAACGAGCAGGAAGCAAAGGGATATAGATCCTTACAAAATAAACGGCAGATTTAGATAGAGGATCTGGATCGGCGCAGGCTTGGAGGGCTCAAGGGCCTGTTCCTGCACTGTAATGTTCTTTGTTCCATGCTTTGGCTTATTTTTTCAGTGCTTTATGATGATTCAGGAGAGTGGCGACACTATACAACACTTTTCACTATATTTTGTAACAAAATATATGTGGCAATAAAAAACTCAAATTAATAACTTGTTATTGTTTGAACTATGGTTTCTTGCACATTCACCTTAACACCCCAGCACTGGCCTATCATCACTTCCGTATCAAGGCAAATTATGCAAAATCCCCTCTGTAAACAGGGAAAACAAAAACAACAGATGAGATTTAAAGAAACAAAAGCAAACGAAATAGATCTTAAGTGCAAAATGCTTTTTCAAGAAAATACCAGAACTTGAAAAAAAATCTGGTATCTGCAACCAGCTGTTTAAAACAGAACCAAAACCTCATACTTATAAAGGGACATTCTGATTGAAGATCAACAAATATCTCACTAGCCAGCCCATATTCTTTGTACCAGGGATATTGCCATTGAACAATTATGATAAATATATCAATGAGGAGATACATCATGGAGTATCAATTGAACTAATTCCTGTTCTAAATGTGAAACTGAAATTGATAACACAGGCATTTCTATGACCAATTTGTTAATTTCTCATTTGATAACCTGGACCCTCTTCAAGTTGCTGATTCTTTCCAATGCGCTGGTTGAGACAATGGGACAAATTAAACGTCCTACCAGCAAATTATTTTAATTTCATGTTCACAGGTAAGACAACGTGGTAGTAAGCTATGGGACTGGATTTTATATGGGGCAGGGGGCACTCTCCAAATGGGCCAGCTTTTTAAAAACCTGCAGTGACAGCATAATCATTCAGCAACATGTTCATGTAATCTCCTACACAAGTCAAAACTCTGACTGGTCTTGCCTGCAAATATCCCAACTTGTCTGGTTCAGCAAGTGTGAAATGCCCACACAAAAGAATAACCTTCAGACAAGTAAATACACTTGCCACACAAGAACATAATTGGGTATAATGTGAAGAAAATGTGCACCTCCTGAATAACACACATCTGAACTTTTACTCCAGTTGGATTTGCAGTCTTGAGTTACCTGAACACAATAGTATTTTGTACAAATAACAGCATCTCCATTAAACCCATCACTGCTCTAGCATCAGGATCAATATTTACAAGATTACATTTCCAATAATTGGCAGTGCACACTTGGTGCTTTGTTTCAGTATCGGATTCAAGAGAAGAACTTAAGGAACCACAGAACAATGCAAACATCATTCAATATTACTTACAGAAGCCAGACATACTTCATTTACAATGGACAAAAATTTGATTACTGTAACAAACAGAAGTACTAGATTTCCACATGCTTCTTACTATCAAATACGACAAATAATCACTCCTGTTTATTCTCTCTCTTCATTGAACACAGAACTCATACAAAGGGAAGAAATATAGATGGCTCTTTTTTTTTATACTGTCTGAAATAGAATCTTAAATCAGGGAGGGAGTTCACGATCTGTGTAGTGTGCACAATGGTACTGAAGGATTTTTGGTCCCCTTCCTTGGCAAGGGTAGGGGCAGGAAAAAGAAGTTGACAAACAGGCAAAGATGTCCCAGGCCTATAACTATGGTGTGTATACCAACAATATCAATGAAGAACATAAGGGATCACATGCAACTTAACTGGATGTTCAGTTTTTTTTATTAACCTTTTGCACCCTCTAGTGTAGTGTTGTGTTCTTCACTACACTCACCTAGTAGCCTACCTGGTTGCTTTCCAATATAGCAAATGATTAGATGCAGGTCTGTCATTCCTTCAGATTGTCTATATTGTCATTTGGCATCAGGCTCTCTTTTTTTAAAAAAAAGTTTATTTCACTATCTTCTAAGAAAACTCAAAATTAAGTCAAAATTTATGAATGTGAACACTGTGTTGATACTTCTATGACATTAACAGAGTGCAGAGGACATAGTATCAACAAAAAAATCAGATTATGGTTCTTGATGATAAGGTGTCTGAGTACAGAATGAAGCTCCTTCACCTATTGAACCTGTGTTGGCTGTCAAGAGCTTTCTAATTAGCATGATTGCCAGGCCGTCTTCTCATCGCCCAATAGGTTTTTTTCCCCTGCCTTTTCTACATTCTTGTATAAATAAAACCCTGGCTGAACTTTATCAAAAATATGCAGCCTTAATTGTCGAAATTCATGTGAAACATTGATACAAATCCGGAGTTTGCACTAGGTGCCAATGACCAAGCTCACATGATCCTCAACTTAATCAGCACTCCAAAACAGCAACTCCGACAAGCAACAATACTTACAAAGGACAATGTTCATCCATCATTTACAGAGTACACTCCACACAGAGACAGAATGAAGGGCATGTGCGCACGTGTGCATGCGTGTATACACATACACCGGCTTTTTAGGGTATGGCACAAGTTTCATAACTTACATAATTCATTTAATTAGCCAAACTTCAAAGTTCTTGACAGAGGGGAATAGCAAGCACAACTGGAAGGAGTAACCAAGAACATAATGTCAAAGATGTTTTGAGGATTTTTTTCCTTAAAAGCAGGAAAAAGAGAGAATTCCAACCAAATAGATTGACAGAAAATGTGAAGGATAATACTGCATTGGGAGTATGATGTACAGTAGTGATAAGCATACTTATGAAAAGATGTTAATACACTGAAAGCAGTTCAGAGAAGTTTTATTGGACTAATGCCTGGAGTTAGTGGACTACCTTATGAAGAAAGGTATAGACTGGTTAGGCTTGGATTCTCTGCAGCTTACAAGTGTCAGAGGTGACATAATTGAAACATAATATCCTGACGGGACTTAATCATGTGGACGTAGAAAGAAGGTTTTCTCTTGTGGGAGGATCTAAAACAAAAGTCAGTTTAAAAAAGGAGTCACACATTTAAGACAAAGATGAGGATTTTTTTTCCCTCTCAGGTGGTTGTCTTTGGAATTCCCTTATTCAAAAAAGCAGTGGATGTAGAATCTTTAAGACAGTGGTAGCTAGATTCTTGACTATCAAGGGAATGATCATCAGGGATATGCAGGAAAATGAAGTTAAGGTTAAAATCTTATCGAATCGTGGAGCACATTTGAAGGGCTGAATGGCCTCCTCTTATTCCTTTTTCATGAATTCATATGTGTGCAATAAAACTTATCCAGACCTGGCTCAGCAAGAAAACAAATAATGAATAGATTAGATTAGATTAGATTACTTACAGTGTGGAACCAGGCCCTTCGGCCCAACAAGTCCACACCGACCCGCCGAAGCGCAACCCACCTATACCCCTACATTTACCCCTTTGCCTAACACTACAGGCAATTTAGCATGGCCAATTCACCTGACCCGCACATCTTTGGACTGTGGGAGGAAACCAGAGCACCCGGAGGAAACCCACGCAGACACGGGGAGAATGTGCAAACTCCACACAGTCAGTCGTCTGAATCGGGAATTGAACCCAGGTCTCTGGCACTGTGAGGCAGCAGTGCTAACCACTGAGCCACCGTGCCGCCCTATCTTATGGTTCAAATATTCAAATTATTCTGCCAAATAAGTTAGTTAACAAATACTGAATTACAGGCAGGGTGTGTTTTTTAAAAAGCAGAAGCATTTCCCAGTGATTCGCACATTGGAGTTTTCACCCAGAGTTTAATAATCTGCCCTATGGCCCTGCTGGAACTGAATCGTGTCCTGACAGGCAACATGTACAAATTGACAGAAATTTTCTTCCCTCCAACAGTGGATGAATCTGCACAATTCCCTTGAGAAAACATTTACAGTGAAGCCATCCAAACTCTTATAACCTCTTGCACTCTGGCCGGAATAAGTTCCACCCAACTCTAGGGACATGACTGGTGAAAACAGTGAAATCTAACTCGGTGGTGACAGCATTCTAATGCAAACTGCTGAGTGACTTTTAAGTTCTTGGCAACCTTTTCAGAACCTTGGTTTCCCTGGTGAAATGCAACATTGAAAGTATACGGTAGCTTCACGTGTGGAGGACAACCAAATAAACAAGCAGCAGTCTCCAAAGAAGGGCACACGTTAAGATTTGGCATGGCACAGACGCTGGCAATGTGTTCCCTGAAGTCTTCATGTACAGATGGTAATATTACACCATTTGAATGAACAAACAATAATATGGATTTTTCATCAACTGAAGCAATTTTGTGGAGGTCTGGAGGGCAGTTATGCAAGTTTTTACTGGCCTTGGCTTCAAACCTGTTGGAGTCTAATTGTGACAGCACCAAGTGATGTTTAATTTTCTTTCCACAAAAAAAATTCAATGTTCCACTCAAGCAGAATTTCAGTTTCCTTAAGGCAGAGCTCTATCTGCAGCTAAGCTAGGGGAAGGATGGTTCCAAGTCACTTGTAGTGAACTTTAGGCTCGAGCTGGTAGCAGTAGTGAAATGTGCCCTTGCTTTTCAAAGCATTTTCTCGTTCTGTAGCTATCTATGAATGCTTGATGCAGGATCGTGGCTGTATTTACTTAGGAATGACTAATACATGTGAATTGACCTGATTTGCATTCAGGTCCTATTTTCTATGCAGTACTATTTCAAAACAATTACATGCAATCCATCCAAAAATATCAATTCAGGGATAAACCTTGTATCAAATAAAAAATATTAAACAATTTGTAGCTGTGTTTAGTAAGAAAGCCACAATAACAATGAGATAAGACACTTGTAAAAACAAGAACACTCTGTGAACCACTGAAGCTGTGAGGGATGAAATCTAATCAGGTCACACCCAACCAAAATTCAAAGATCAGTTTTTAAACTGCAATTTGTTTTAAGGCTTCAAATGGTTTAAAAATTGAATTTCACATTTTAGTTTAGTGAACATAACATATTTATGAACTACTGCAGAGGTATAGGCTGGCTGCCTTCTGGTAGCAAATGCAGATATTAGTTCTCTAGTAGAGGCAGTGTTGAGAATGTGGTGCTGGAAAAGCACAGCAGGTCAGGCAACATCCGAGGAGCAAGAGAATCAATGTTTCGGGAATAAGCCCTTCATCAGGTATGAGGCTTGTATGCCGCAGGGCTGAGATATAAATGGGAGGGGGCGTGGCTGGAGGGAAGGTAGCTAAGAATTCAACAGGTAGATGAAGGTGGGGGAGAAGGTGATAGGTCGGAGAGGAGGGTGGAGTGGATAGATTGAAAAGGTGATGGACAGGTCAACAGGGTGGTGCTGAATTGCAGGTTTGGGACTGGGATAAGGTGGAGGAGGGGTAATGGAGGAAACTGGTCAAATCCACATTAATCCCATGTGTTTGTGGAATCCCAAGGTAGATGATGAGGCGTTCTTTTTCCAGGCATCAATTGGTTAGGGTTTGGCAATGGAGGCGGCCCAGGACCTGCTTGTCCTTGGTGGAATGGGAGGGGGGAGTTGAAGTGTTCAACCACTAGGCGGTTGGTTGGTTGGGGGGGGGGGTTCCAGAAATGTGCTCTGAAATGATCTGCAAGTTGGCGTCCTGTCTCCCCGATGTAGAGGAGACCACATCGAGTGCAGCGGATACAGTAAATGACATTGGTGGAGGTACAGGTAAATCTCTGTCTGATGTGGAAGGATCCTTTGGGGCAATACTAACTGCAACATGCAGCTATCCATTCCATTCACAAACACAATAAATAGCTTTTTGAGCATATGGAAATTGATACATTCCTATGTACATTAACAAGAATTTTCAGCTTTCCACTTGTTGACTTCTTAAGCTTTTACTGAGACTCTCAATCTTTACTGAAGTCCCCCCACACCCAACATTTATCTGGGAATTCCACCTGCTTTCATTATCCTAGATGGCGATGGACTGGTCAATCCCAGAGTCTCTGACAGTTGATCTCACTGTCCAGCCATGTTCTCTCACCACGATCAGCACCCTGCTGCATACCTGTTTCTTTCACGTTTTCATAAAAGTGCATACTCATAACAGGCTTTGCCAACTTTTTGCGTTTTGTTTCAGTTTGGCCCAGATGGACTATCAGTGTAGGATAAAAGTTTTGTGTTGATAATGCAAACAAATCAATAAGAAACATACAGAGAATATGACTGTACAAGAAACAAAGGAGGCTATTCATTCCAACATTGTCCATGTGGACTCTCATAAGAACAGCTCAGCGAGACCCACTACTCTGCTCATTCTTTCCAGACCTGCAGTCGACAGGAACATGAGAAACACCTCACAATTACAAAAGTGACATCCTGTTCCTCCACACTGAAAGCAGTAATACTATTCTGGATGTTGAAATGTAGAGCTTTACCAGCAGTGTGAACAATAACAGTTTTGCCACAAACGATCAAGTGAAGCATTAATGATGAGTGATGAACCTGGACTATATCATAAAAAGAAATCAAAAATATACAACTTGTGCGTGAAACAGGAAAAAGACATTTCATATCACAACTGTAACAGATAACAGTTTTTGGCTTATGTCACTAAGTGTATCGATAAGTAAAAAGGGGAATTTGGAATGACGCCACAGCAGCGATACACAGTAAATTTAAAGATAGTTTTCCTTTGAGTGGCATGCTTCAGAAAAAGAAAGTTGATTTTGAATGCTCAACAGTTTTTTTTTACTAAACCAGCAAGTATTAGGCCTGCACTGAAGCATCTTTTCATATTCGCTACTTTCTGCAAAGATGCAAGAAATCATTCACAGATAGCAAAGTAATTAAAGAAGCAATGACAGTGATTGCCAACTTTAAACTCAGAGACCTTAAAAACAACGAAAAAATTGTGACAGCAATCCAGACACATCACTTGATGTTTCCACAGTAGCAACCAAGTGCAATATTGGTTCAGAGACGTTTTTCAAAAACTACAACATGACCTGAAGTGCTATGAATGCTTCTCACTGCAGTCCAATGAATCCATTGACATGAACAACAGAGAGCAGCTGACTTGTTTTTGTGTGCATGGTTTTTAAGGATACAGCAAGTGAAGTTGACATTCTCACCTTTGTGGTCCTTGAAGAAGAAATAAAAAAGGTGAAGAGATTCATAACAATTTAAAAGCTATACACTTGAGAAAAAAATCCAGTTAAGAAGCTGCTTTCCATTACAACTGATGCTGCACCAGCCATGCTTCTCACAAATGCAGGCTTTTCTGCCATTTGCAGAAACAGCACTGACATCCTGTCTTTTGTCATTTACCACTATCTCAGCCACCAGCAAGCATGAGTGAATCAAGTTTATGGACTTTCTCATAAAACAACATTCGTTAAGGTAGCAAACTCAATTCATGCAAGAGCTCTTCAGCATCACCTGTTTAAATCCCTACTTGATAAAATCCATGCAGCATGTGGTGAACTAATCCTCCATTCTGACATATGGTGGTCAAACTGAGGGAAGAGCCTGCAAATAACTTTAGGGCTGATGCCTCAAATGGCCACTTTTCTCAAATCAAGGAATGACGTGCACAGTGAGCAAACTGACCTTAGGTGGTTACTTGACATTGGATTCCTGACAAACAATGTCACAAGTGAACAAGTTGGACTGTGAACTGTGGCAAAAGGACAGAGATTTAACACTTATGATCAGGGCTGAGAATGGATTTAAATGAAAATTAAAACACTACAACATTTTGAGTCTGGAGAAAATACTTCAAGAACAAATCCAAGACAAGTAACAATTTCCCCACCCAGAAACCCTCTGTGTATACCTGAGGAAGTTACCAGATCAATTCAACAAGTGATTTCAGAAACAAATTGTCACATTTGTCTCAAATCCATTCTTTCACACAGACATTGGCGGTTTGGGTACCAAATTCCATCAGACGTTTGATTTACATAGACTGTGTCTGGAGACACCACTACGTATGTATAGTTAACAGATGCTGCTGTGAATGGGGCAGGAGGTGGTTTGAGGAAGAGATGCCAGGAACAGGCAGATAGCTGGAGGGGGAGAGGGGTCAGATGTTTGGGGAGGGCATTTTTTTGAACCTGCAGAACCCCATTTCAATATTGCACTTCTCCTGCATGCCTAGTATGGCCATATGATGTGATGATGTAGCTGGTCTGAAATTGTGTACATACTCTCATCCAGAAACAGTTTCATGCATTTGCAGGTGTCAGGAGACACTGCCACTTACAAAAGCAGTGCAGTTAATTTGGAAATAATTACTCTGCAAAATAATAATAAGCTGAAAGTCAGGTCAAGGGACAGTGATCTTTCGGAACTTGTAAACAGAGAAAATACCAGCTTCTATTGTTCTGTGCTTTGAAAGTGTTAAGAGTTACTTTGGCTCCAGAATTCTCAGAGACTGCATTCTCCCAAATGAAGACAATCAAGCCTGAGTCACGCATCTGTATCACAAACAGCCATTTGATGAGCATCTCAAACTATAATCAAAATTTCAAAACACTGGCAAAAAATGTGCAGTCAAAGGTGTCAAACTGAGACTTGGTCAGGAGAGGACAAAATTACTCATTATACATACTTGGTTTTACATTTATATAGAACTAAAAATAACATTTAGTCTATATTTGCTTGTGGTTACACTTAAATTCAAAATGTGATTGTGTGCCTTAGAAGTTTGGAGACCTCTGCTCAAGCCACACTACGAGATCAGAGAGAGTCTGATGAAGTAGTATTTCATTCTCTCTGAGCTACAAACTGAGCACACAGAGCCTGTATCAGATTGAAGTACAGGTCATTCAGCTTTAACGCAACAGTTGTATTCTTTTCCAACCTTGCACTATAGAAAATCTTGCTGTGGAAAACCGCGACAAAAAATCGTACTACAGAAGACCGTTAACTGAAAATAACTATACTCATTCAATAAAAATTTCGAGGTAGCCCAAACAACATCTGCAACTCGTCAATCAAGTTATAGCCAATTCATGCTGACGAAATGCGCATTGTTGCAAAAACAACCTATATGCAAGGAAATAAATTGCCAGCAATCTGATTCAAACAATATAACTAGGTTTGTTGTGCTATTAAAATTATACATACAGCTGCAGCTATTCAATGCATGTAATTTGCTGCTGCATCTAACTGTGCCCTTAACAAACACACAGATTCTCCTTGGGCCTGCTAACATTCCAGGAATGGCCTGAAGGCTTTTAGAATTGAATATTAATCTCCAGGAGATGACAGCAAGCAACTGGGGAGAAAAATTACAGCAATAATAGCAGGATTGTGTTTTATTCATTTTCTGCTAACACCTCTGTTTATTCATGACAATCTAGCTCTTTAACCGACAGTGAAGAATTTTCCATAATCATACATTATGAGTTTTAGCTTTCCACTGGTCATGCAAAGGGCAATGCACAGGATGTTTATTGCATGGGGATGGGGCAGTTGGATGTCAAGAATACATTCAGCAACCTCAGTCTACGATGCTACTGGTTCCAAAAAATCAATTCATTTATTTGATGTATTGCGATCAATGAAGCACAAGTATATGTACATGAACGTTAGGTAAAATATCAGTACAATGTCTGTACAATTAATGATTTGATGCACATACTCTTCCAAAAGAAAAAAGCTAGAGATTTTTGTGATTAAAAACAAGAAGCCGTGGGGAAACTCAGAAGGTCTGGCTGTATCCATGGAGAGAGAATAAGGAGTTGGTGTTTCAAGAGCAATATAATTCTTCTGAAATCAACACTGAAGCTTAATTTGGAAATTTCTACATGTTGCACTCACTATCATGATAGAAGAATGATGGGGAAGAAATTCTGACTTTCACTCTGTGAAATTAAGAGACCCCACCATTCTGTCAAAGGAGCAGCAATGGACAGGGAAAAAGGGAATCCCCTCGTTGCATGATGGCAACTTCAACATTCATCATTCCCAACAAATCTCTCAAGACTTGCTTTTTTAAAACACTCCTGTGTTTTGTAGCTGATAAAAGTAATTACACTTGCATTAAAAAAATGCAAGATCTACTGTTTCCCTGGCAACCATTATTGTTAGTTATTCAGCCACAGCTGCTGGGATTGCCTACCACCATAACCTTACACAACTTCAGTGCTTCATTTGTCAGTCAACAGACTAGGAACCGGACTGCTTCTAAAAAATGGTGAAGAGGAGCGAGTGAGGAAATCCCTGTGGTGGTTTTTATGTAGTTGACAACTTTGAGACAATGTTGAGTATCATACATTGTATATTATCAATTCAATTCCCCAGTGAGAGAAATACATTCAATAAAGTTCAAAATCCCACACCACCAGGTTACAGTCCGACAGGTTTATTTGGAAGCAATCGCGTTCGGAGTGCTGCTCCTCCATCTTGCAGAGCTACATTGTACTTTGCTCAAAAACTGCATGAATTTATGTAAAACTCCGTTATCTCACATTTTAGATTAGTATCAATCTAAACATCATGGCATAGACAGAGAACACAGGAGGCCAACACCTTCAACATATTGTCTAGCTATCACCATTGTTAACAGCTAACCTGAGGATGCAACTTTTAAAAAAAGGTTTTGTGATTTCCACATGAAAGAGGTGAAACTATTACTGTATTCTAACAGATGAAAGGCTTAACAGACAATCAATTTTTCAATGTATAATTTCAGTTACATCACACTGTAAATTTTTGCTACAAATTCTGTGTTAGGATTGAGCCCTCCCTCTAGCACCTGATGAAGGAGCATCGCTCCGAAAGCTAGTGTGCTTCCAATTAAACCTGTTGGACTATAACCTGGTGTTGTGTGATTTTTAACTGCTGATAGTGATTTTGAACAGCTCATTTATCAACTGTGCATCTTTTACTCTGTACATTAGTGACTTAAACATCAATTCAACCATTAATATCAGCAAACCTTTTTGATTGTTTGGTTTTAATCCCAAACTGCCTTGCTAAGCACAATGCCGATCAGTGCTAATCAGCACTTTAAACAGCTCAACCACAATAACATTCCAGGTCCACTGCAATGATCAGCCTATTAAACTAATCATTTGGGCTATTGGCCAAATTGATTGCTAACCAGATTGTACTGAAATTGCATCTGTGTTGTATGCAGATAATAATTACGGTAGCCAAGTCAGCATTTTTACAACACTTAATCAGAAAATAATAAAATTGCATTGCATTCAATATACAAGACTCTGTGCTGAGGTTAATGTGCATTTAGCTTCTACAGAGCTCTTACAATTGGCCTTCAACTTAGATAGAGTCATAGCATCAAAGAGTTATACAGCACAGAAACAGATCCTACAACCCAATTCATCCATGCCAACCAGGTTTAAGTGAACTAGTTACATTTGTCTGCGTCTGGCCCATATCCCTCTATACCCTTCCTATTCATGTATCATCCAGATGCCTTTGAAACATTGCAATTGGACTTGCCTCTAACATTTCTGGCAGCTCCTTCCACATATGTACAACCTTCTGTTGTGTGAAAAAGTTGTCTCTCGGGTCCCTTTTGAATCTTTCCCCTCTCACATTAAAACCTAGGCTCTCTTGTTCTAGATGACCCTACCCTGGGTAAAAGACCACGGCTATTCACCCTGTCCATGCCCCTCATGATTTTATAAGTCTCTATAAAAGGTCACTCCTCAATGTCTGACGCTCCAGGAAAAAAAAGACCCAGCTTATTCAGCCTCTCCATCTCTCTCCATATCAAACCCTCCAACCTGGCAACATTCTTGAAAATCTTTTCCAAACCCTTTGAAGTTTCACATCTTTCCTATAGCAGGGAGACCAGAATTGAGTGCAGGATTCCAAAAGTGGCCTCACCAAGCCCTGTACAACCGCAACATGACCTCCCAACTCCAATACTCCACGTTATGACCAGTGAAGGCAAATACCAAATGTGTTCTTTACCAACCTGTCTATCTGCGATTCCACTTTCAATGAACTATGCACCTGCACCCCCATGTCTCTTTGTTCAGCAACACTCCCCAAGCCCTACAATTAACTGTATAAGTCATGCCCTGATTTGCCTTACAAAACTGCAACACCTCACATTTAAGATATTGCATTATTTGTATCATTGATAGCCACTGCTGAGGTGCCAAAAGACTGGAAATTGGCTAATGCGATGCCACTGTTTTAGCAAGGTGCTAAGGAAAAGACAGGGAACTATACACCAGTGAGCCTGATATCAGTGGTGGGTAAGCCGTTGGAGGAGATTCTGAGGAACAAGATTTATATGCATTTGGAAAAGCAAGGACTGATTCAGGATAGTTAACATGGCTTATCACGTGGGAAATAATGTCTCACCAACTTGATCAAGTTTTTTGAAGAGGTGACAAAGATGATTGATAGAGGGCAGAGTGGTAGACCTATGTGTACGGGACTTCAGCAAGTCATTCCGACATGATTCCACCTGGTAGACTAGTTAGCAAGGTTAGATCACATGGAATCCAGGTGGGCTGAGCCAACAGGATACTAAATTGGCTTCAAGATAGGAGACAAGAGGGTGGTGGTGAAGGGTTGCCTTTCAGACTGAAGGCCTGTGACCAGTGGTGTGCCCTAAGGATCTGTGCTGGGTCAACTGCTTTTCATCATTTACTTAAATGGTTTGGATGAGAATATAGGAGGTGTGGTTCGTAAGGTTGCAGATGACACCAAAACAGATGGTGTAGAGGACAGTGAAGAAGTTTGTCTCAGAGTACAATAGGATCTTGAGGAGATTGCTGCCATAGCCAATTTCTTCCCTAGCTTCCCACAAAGCTTTGTGGAACAATTTGACAAGATTATACTTAAATTGTACAACAAGATTCCATCATTTCAGTCCAAAAATAAGGACGTCTGAACACCATGTTTAACAAGTCTGAAAGCTGAAAAAAAACTAACTGAAATTTTGGATAACAAATAACTGGAAAAAGATACTTTTTTAATATGGTATAGTAACATACAAAAACTCTACCTTCAATAAAAAGGACTTCCACACACTTGGAGATGTGAATGGATTGCAGCACTGAGGGAGAGTTAAACTGCTCGTCAGTGAAGACAGCAGAATGACATCTGCCTGTTCCAATGGTTTTGTTTAACATTAAAGGTAAAGCAGGTCCTGACCACCTGCTCTGGTACTTCAGATGAATGTAAATAATCCCAAGCACTTTGGAAAAGAATGGAGTTTCTGATGTATCCTGGTTAATGGTATTCCTTCAATCAACACGGAAAGTAAAGATTAAATGGTCATTCATTTCATTGTTGAATGCGACATCTTCTGGCTGTCGCATTTGCCTACAAGTATAAGTGTGTTTCAAGTTCATTTGTTCTTTGTGAAACACTTCAAGAAGTTGAAAGATATAATAAAGTGCTGGATAACTGCAAGTACTTGTGCAGAGTAGGAGAGCAAGCGAGGATTAGATTCAGCTGTCAACAGGTTTGGTCATGTAACATTCTGCCTCTTCTATTAAGGATGGTCACTTGCTAAAGAATGAGTAAGCTGTCAGTATCTGATAAGTATGTTAATGCAGACAAGAGATATGACCTGCTTCACACACAGTTAATGATCAATATTAATAGTTGCTTCTTCATTCTTTAGCATTACACATTCTATGTAATCAGGCACTAGCTAAGAATTCACCAAATCAGAGGCCACAGGGAAAGAAGTCTTAGAAATATGCTTGCTGATTAAACAACATTATGAGTACAACCAAGATAGTGTTCAGGAGCAGTCAAAATTGCCAAGATAACCACAAAACATTACTATCAAATCTTTGCACATCAAGCATTTAAAGTGAGGCATATACACAGCCTCCGAGATTGATAGTGCAGAAAAAGGCTCTTTGGCCCATTGTGTCTAGTCAAATACAACCATCTAACTATTATAATCCCCTTTTCCAATACTCGGCATACAGCTTTGTATGCCTTGACTTCGCAAGTGCACATGTAAATACTTCAGTGTTGAGTTTCCAGCCGCCTGATAGGCAGCGAGTTCCAGATTCCCACCACCTTCTGGGTGAAAAAGATTTTGCTCACATTTCCTCTAAATCTTCTGCCTGTCCTATGAAATTAATGCCCCCTGACCATTGCTCCTTCCACCAATGGTAAAACTTTCTTACTGTCTACCTTAAGCCCCTCATCGTTTTATGCACATCAACCATGTCCCTTCTCAATCTCCTTTGCTTGAAGGAAAATAACCCCAGTCTGTCCAATCTCTCTCCATTGGAAACTCTCCAACCAAAGCAACAGCCTGGTAAATTTCCTCTCTACCCGCTCCATGCTCTGCTTCCATATAAAAATCAACATAAGGATTATCAAAATATTCCAAAAACCAAAACGTATTCCCAAAATAAAAATCACTTACACAATTTCATACTGTTAGTAGCCTTTAATCAAAGAGGTTAACCTCACGAAAGGCATTAAAATATGCAATGATTATCTTGATGTTTATTGCATGCAGAAGCTTCGCTCTGATCACTTAAGTCATCAAAACCAGTCAATTGTTGCAGTCTGATGGTTAACTGCTCATAGTTGTATTGGGAAGAAACAATTTCTGCAAGCCATTAGTTACCTCATAACCATTAATGTAATGTTATGGATCTAAGAATAAATCCGTCACCTCTTGTGCAGAGGCATCTTAGGAGAAGATTAAAAACTAGACAAGCTATGTAAAAACGTGCAGGCTCATTCCACTACAGAGCATTGGTGAGCATTCAACACAAATTAAAGCAAAGTTTGTATTAAAGATATCACAATGAAGTGAATAGGCTATTAAATTTAATCTGAATAAACTGGGGTTCCCTATTGCACTCCCACAAATTACTTCATTTTAAATGCTAAATGAACCTATAATAAAGCACTACCAAATCTATGGATAGATTAAAAACTATTATTTTCTGATACCTGAGATAATAAAGTTAGTCACATAACCACAAACAACTAACTCTACTACAGCAACAGAGTTACTATCTTCGGCATAGTTTCCAAATTTAAACAAAATATTTATTTCCTCAGTTAGCAAGAAGTGAATGAGATGAAATTTTCTATTCCTTACGTTTTCATGTTGAATAAAAATTACACTAAACTCAGGAAAGACAATGAGGAAAATTACCTCCATCATCTTAAGACAATCTAAAGAATTCTTTTATCAATTTGAATAACTCTCATTGCAAGAAGGAACATGCATTTTTAAACCTTTTTGCAGGATGTCTAAGCTTCTTCATAGCCGACAAATTTTTCGAGGTCATCATTGTGAGAGGATAGGGAAATGAAGGAACTTGTCGACGCAAAACAAAGCTTCACAAACTGATAGAAGGTATCTGGCCAGATAACCCACTTTAGTGTATTGATGGACAGAGAAATATTGGTCATTCCACTCAGAGAACGTGCATGCTCTTGTTCAACAAGTACAATGAATGGTTAGCACATGGAACACAGAGAGAAGTAACGATTTGGATATAGAACGGACGTGAAGGTAGAAGACAAGATAGTGGTGGTGGAGGGGTGCCTTTCAGACTGGAGGCCTGAGACCAGTGGTGTACCACCATTAACAGTGCTGGGTCCACTGCTTTTCATTACTTATATAAATTATTTGGATGTGAACAGAGGAGGTACAGGTAGTAATTTTACAGATGATACCAAAGTTTGTGGTGCAGTGGACAGCGAAGGAGGTTACCGCAGAGTAAAATGGGATCTTGATCAAATGGGCCAATGGGCTGAGTCGTCGGATGGAGTTTAATTTAGATAAATGTGAGATGCTGCATTTTGGAAAAGCAAATCAGGGCAGGACTTGTACACTTAATGGTAAGGGCCTTGGGAGTGTTGTTGAACAGAGACCTTGGAGTGCAGGTTCATAGTTCCTTCAAAGTGAAGTTGCAGGTAGAAAGGATAGTGAAAGCAGCATTTGGTGTGTTTACATTTATTAGTCAGTGCATTGAGTAGAGGAATTGGAAGGTCATGTTGCAGCTGTACAGGACATTGGTTCGGCCACTTTTGAATACTGCGTCCATTTCTGGTCTCCTTGCTATAGGATGCATGCTGTAAAACTTGGAACGCTTCAGAAAAGATTTACAAGGATGATGCCAGGGTTGGAGCGATAACAAGAGGCTGAATAGGCTGATGCTATTTTTCCTGAAGTGTCAGAGACGGAGGGTTGACCTTACAGAGATCTACAAAATTATGAGGGGCATGGATAGGATAAATAGACAAGGTGCTTTCCCTTTTGGGGGAGGGGGGATGGTGGTTAGTCCAAAACTAGAGGGCATAGGTTTAGGGTTAGAGGGGAAAGATAGAAAAAATATCTAAGGGGCAATGTTTTCACACAGAGGATGGTACATGTATGAAATGACCTGCCAGAGGAAGTGGTTGAGGCTGGAATGATTACAATATTTAAAAAGGCATCTGGTTGGGGAGATACATAGGAAGGGTTCAGAGTGATATGGGCCAAATGCTCGCAAATGGGACTAGATTAATTTAGGATATCTGGTGGTCATGGCCAAGTTGGACCGAAAGGTCTGTTTCCATGCTGTACATCTCTACAACTCTATGACTTTTTGAAAGAACGAATTTTAATTTATGCAGCACTTTTCATAACCTCAGTAAAGACTTTAGAACCATCTCGGTACTTCAGAAAAGTGGACAATATTCAGAGCATTTATTTACTCTTATCAGGTTCTAATCCAGATTATCCAGCTGATCAAAGAATATTGGCATTTCAACCAAAACATCAAGCCTTGTTCTTTGAAGACAACATTACATTCTCACATCAACCTGAGAGCACAGATCTGGTTTTGGTTTGACATCTCATCCAGAAAACACCCATCTGAGGCTAGGTGTTGAAAGATTCCCATTATTTTGCTTCCATTGTCTTTTTACAATCCATCAGGCCTTCAATTCTCATACTGCATACAGAGTCATAGAGTCACAAGCATGGAAACAGACCATTCAGCCCAACTTGTCCATGCCAACCAGGTTTCCTAAATTGAGGTAGTCCTATTTGCCTGCTTTTGGCCTAAACTCCTCTATACATTCCCTACCAATGCACTGTCCAAATGTCTTGTAAATGCTTTAATTGTACCCACCTCTTCCTTTGGCAGCTCGTCCCATATACGCACCACCCTCTGCGTGAAAGAGTTGTCCCTCAGGTCCCTTCTACATCTTTCCCCTCTCACCTAGTATGGATTTGGTTGGATCAGTTGGCAGCACTTTCGTCAAGTTACCTCATAGAAAACATAATAATTAATACTGCACTTCAAATAAGATGTCTAACTCAAATTTTGAATGATATGATCCAGTAGTTGATGAGATTAGATTAGATTCCCTACAATATGGAAACAGGCCCTTCAGCCCAACAATTCCACACCAACCTTCTGAAGAGTAATCCATTCCCCACATTTACCCCCAACTAATGCACTTATCTCAATTGGCAATTTTGCATAGCCAATTCGCCTAACCTGCACATCTTTGGATTGTGGGAGGAAACCGGAGCACCCAAAGGAAACTCTCACAGACACAGTGAGAGTGTGCATACTCCACACAAACAATCACCCGAGGCTGGAATCAAACCAGAGTCCCTGGCACTGTGAGGCAGCAGTGCTAACCACTACGCCACCCCAATGTTATCCAAGATTCAATGTGAAACTTGGTGAGCTTTCCTGGTATCAAGCCAACATTCCACTTTCAGTCATTTACACCAAGCAACCCATCTATGCACTATCACTTCAGCCAAGTCCCCAATAACCCCTCTTAAACCACAATGGAGGTGTCAGTACGTAATGGCTTCCATCACAAGAGAAAACTACATTTTTGGGGAAATCAAAACTTCCTTGTGTGTAGTATTAGAAAATAACCTGATTGAAGATGACCTGGTACAAGAACTAGAGGATATACTTTAGGGTGAGAGGTAAAAGATTTAAAAGGGACCAATGGGGCAACATTTTCAAGGAGAGGGTAGCGTGTGGATGGAATGAGCTGCCAGAGGAAGTGGAGGAGATGAGTACAATAACAACATTTATTAGGCATCTGGGTGGATATCCAAGGGTAGGAAGGATTTAGACTGATATGGGCCAAGTGCTGGAAAATGGGACTAGATGAATTTAGGATATCTGGTTGGCACGGACAAGTTGGACCGAATGGTCTGTTTCCAAGCTGTCCATCCCTATGACCCTAAGCATATAAAATTATGAAAGCTGTGGATCAGATTAATCATCACAGTCTTTTTTCCTGGGTGGAAAAGTCAAAGGTTAAATGCAAGAGGGGGAAAATTTAAAGGAGATGTGCGAGATAAGTTTTTTTTACACAGAGGGTGGTAGGTGCCTGGGACACAGTCAAGGGAGGTGGTAGAAGCGGATACAATAGCAGTGTTTTAGAGGCATTTAAACAGACACGTAGACAGACCGGGAATGGAGGGATATGGCCCATGTGCAGGCAGATGTGATAGTTTAAAATAGCATCATGATCAGTATAGACTCAACAGACGGAAGGGCCTTTTCTGTGTTACACTTCCTATTCTCTAATAGTACAGCTTGTAACAAAGAAATATGACAATGCAATCATAGGATTAACTAAATTTTCCTTTCTTTCCAGGGAATGTGTTACAAGGTTGGTTAGTCACCTTTCATGTCAACCATTATTTTGGATCTGGCATTTTTTATCCAGCCAGATGCCTTCCTGTCATTAGCCCTCCCCATTTCTCCAGGTTGGTTACCAGGACTGACACAAACAGTTCATGCGCACCAGTGGCTGGCTTCCTAGGACTAAGTCAATGTACAAGTAAAATGCATTTTCTTTTTCTCATTATCACCTATCACACATTATTTACAATGTCAGAAGAATAAATCCCCCGACAATCACAATTAAGAAAGCATTTAATCTTTCATTTAAAAAAAACTTCAGAAATTTCTAACAGGAGGGCCATGTTGAGGAATGTTTTTCTGTATATCTGATCCAAATATCCCAATTTAGATTTCTTTTGTACTCTATGGCCTTTAATTTGTCTTTTACACTAGTTTAACATTTGAATTGCAAATTAGCTCATGGGATTCATTTTCAGATATGAAAGAAACAAAAAGCATTCGCAAATATTACATATTCAACAATTCTGGCACTTATACTGACATTTCAGATACCCCAGTGGATTGTTTAAAAAGCATTTGACTAAATGGAATATTAAGCCTTTAAAAGAACTTAGATAGGGGCAGGTTTGACCCTCATCCTTCGCTGAGTTATGTCACTGCTTTTGTAGTGAGGTTGTTTTAATTTAGATTTTTGCTGCAAATATTTAAGCGATCATGTTGGTTCCTTTATCCGGTAGCTCCACACGTACGTGATGGATTAGCATATTCATGTCAAAGGCTAAATACTCTGAGCATTTAAACTCTCAGAATCTTGCTGTTAGATTAGTAAGTGTTAGTAAGATCATAAGCGCTGTTAAATCCAATTGACAGGCCAATAGAGACTAGTGCCAGATAGTGATCTGCAAAGATACTAGCTACATGGGAAACCACCTCCTCATACTGCACTACCAGAATGTTTATCTGCAACATGACCCCATAACAGGATCCAGGCCATGCAACAGATGGCGACATCTTGCAAAATGTCCAGATTACAGAGGAGGAAGTGCTGGATGTCTTAAAACGGTTAAAGGTGGATAAATCCCCAGGACCTGATCAGGTGCACCCGAGAACTCTGTGGGAAGCTAGAGAAGGGATTTCTGGGCCTCTTGCTGAGATATTTGTATCATCGAAAGTCACAGGTGAGGTGCCAGAAGACTGGAGGTTGGCAAACGTGGTGCAACTGTTTAAGAAGGGCGGGAAAGACAAGCCAGGGAACTATAAACCGGTGAGCCTGACCTCAGTGGTGGGCAAGTTGTTGGAAGGAATCCTGAGGAACAGGATGTACACGTATTTCGAAAAGCAAGGACTGATTTGGGATAGTCAACATGGCTTTGTGCGTGGGAAATCATATCTCACAAACTTGATTGAAGTTTTTGAAGAAGTAACAAAGGATTGATGAGGGCAGAGCAGTGGATGTGATCTACAAGGACTTCAGTAAGGCATTCAACAGTTTCCCCATGGGAGGCTGGTTAGCAAGTTTGATCTCATGGAACACAGGGAGAACTAGCCTTTGGATACAGAACTGGCTCAAAGGTCGAAGGCAGAGGGTGGTGGTGGAGGGTTGTTTTTCAGACTGGAGGCTTGTGACCAGTGGAGTGCCACAAGGATCGGTGCTGGGTCCTCTACTTTTTGTCATTTACATTAATGATTTGGATGTGAGCATAAGAGGTACAGTTAGTAAGCTTGCAAATGACACCAAAATTGGAGGTGTAGTGGACAGCGACGAGTGTTACCTCATATTACAACAGGATCTGGACCAGATGGGCCAATGGGCTGAGAAGTGGCAGATGCACTGCCTGCTGTACCTGCATGCTTGCTTTCATTGACTGATTTACAAGAACACTAAGTCTCGTTGTACTGCCCCTTTACCTAACTTGACTTCATTTAGCTAACCATCTGCCTTTCTGTTCTTGCCACCAAAGTGGATAACCACACATTTATCCACATTAAACTGCATTTGCCATGCATCCGTCCACCCAACTAGCCTGCCGAGGTCACTCTGTATTCTCCTAACATCCTCCTCACATTTTACCCTTCCACCTAGCTTTGTGTCATCAGCAAATTTGCTAATATTACTTTTAATACCTTCATCTATATCATTAATGTACATTGTAAAAAGCTGCAGTCCCACACAGATCCCTGCGGCACACCATTCCAAAAGGGAGCCGTTTATCACAACTCTTTGCTTCCTGTCAGCCAACCAATTTTCAATCCATGTCAGTATTTTGCCCCTAATACCGTGTGCCCTAATTTTGCTCACTAACCTATGTGGGACTTTAGAACAGAGAACATAGAATGGTACAGCACAGAACAGGTCCTTCAGCCCACGATGTTGTGCCAACCATTGATCCATGTAAGGTCAACCTAATGTATGCACCTTCAAATTTCTGTGACCATATGCATGTCCAGTAGTCTCTTAAATATCCCCAATGACATCACTCCCACAACTGCTGCTGGCAACGCATTCCATGCTCTCACAACTCTCTGTGTAAAGAACCCGCCTCTGACATCCCCTCCATACTTGCCGCCAAACAGCTTAAAACTATGACCCCTCATGTTAACAATTTCTGCCCTGGGAAAAAGTCTCTGGCTATCAACTCTACCTATGCCTCTCATTATCTTGTATACCTCAATTAGGTCCCCTTTCTTCCTTTTTTTTCAATGAAAAAAGTCCGAGCTCAGTCAACTTCTCTTCATAAGATGAGCCCTCCAGTCCAGGCAGCATCCTGGTAAACCTCCTCTGAACCCTCTCCAAAACATCCACATCTTTCCTATAATAGGACAACCAGAACTGGACGCAGTATTCCAAGTGCAGTCTAACCAAAGTTTTACGGAGCTGCAACAAGATCTCACGACTCTTAAACTCAATCCCCCTGTTAATGAAAGCCAAAACACCATATGCTTTCTTAACAACCCTGTCCACATGGGTGGCCATTTTAAGGGATCTATGTACCTGCACACCAAGATCCCTCTGTTCCTCCACACTGCCAAGAATCCTATCCTCAATCCTGTACTCAGCTTTCAAATTCGACCTTCCAAAATGCATCACTTCGCATTTATCCAGGTTGAACTTCATCTGCCATCTCTCAGCCCATCTCTGCATCCTGTCAATGTCATGCTGCAGCCTACAACAGTCCTCCACACGGTCAATGACACCTCCAACCTTTGTGTCGTCTGCAAACTTGCTAACCCATCCTTCAATCTCCTCATCCAAGTCATTAATAAAAATTACAAAGAGTAGAGGTCCAAGGACAGAGCCTGTGGAACACCACTCACCACTGACTTCCAGGCAGAATACTTTCCTTCCACTACCACTCGCTGTCTTCTGTTGGCCAGCCAATTCTGTATCCAGACAGCTAAATTTCTCTGTGTCCCATTCCTCCTGACCTTCTGAACGAGCCTACCATGGGGAACCTTATCAAATGCCTTGCTGAAGTCCACATACACCACATCCACTGCTTGACTCTCATCAACTTGTCTAGTAACATCCACAATAAGATTTGTGAGGCATGACCTGCCCCTCACAAAGCCATGCTGACTGCATTTAATCAAGCCATGCTCTTCCAGATGGTCATAAATCCTATCCTTCAGAATCCTTTTTAACACCTTGCAGACGACAGAAGTGAGACTGACTGGTCTGTAATTGCCGGGGATTTCCCTATTTCCTTTCTTGAAGAGAGGAATTACATTTGCCTCCCTCCAGTCCTCAGGTACGACTCCGGTGGAGAACGAGGATGCAAAGGCTTTCTGAAAGTCCAGGTATATTACATCCACTGGATCTCCCTCGTCCATCTTCAGAGTTACATCCTCAAAAAAATTCCAGAAGATTAGTCAAGCAAGATTTCCCCTTCATAAATCCATGCTGACCTATCCTATTACAGCAATCCAGATGTGTCGTAGTTTCGCCCTTTATAATTGACTCCAGCATTTTTCCCACCACGGAGGTCAGACTAACTGGTCTATAATTCTCTCTCTCCCTCCTTTCTTAAGAAGTGGGACAACATTAGCCATCCTCCAATCCACAGGAACTGATCCTGAATCTATAGAACATTGGAAAATGATCACCAGTGCATCCACAATTTCTAGATCCACCTCCTTCAGTACCCTGGGACGTAGACCATCAGGTCCCGGGGACCTATCAGCCTTCAGACCTAACAGTCTCTCCAACACCATTTCCTGCCTAATATAAATTCACTTCAGTTCAGGTTCTTCAGCCACAATTATATCTGGCAGTGATTCAAGAAAGCAACTTAGCTCAACTATCTCAAATGCATCAGGAATGGGAAAGAAATGTTGACCTAGTCAACAACATCCACATCCTATTAATGGTTTAAGAAAGAGAAGCTCTCTGTACAACATGACATGCAGCTGTTGCTGCTTCCAGGCAGGCCAGGGGACCTCAAAAACAGCCAAAAACTATGGCTCTTATTGCTGACCAATGATTTACTTCTGGTAGTTGAAATGTCCCCAAACATTTTCATCAACCTGAAGGTCATGTGAAAAGTCCCATTAACCTTTCTAAGCTTGCCCTCTGTCCTGTTTTCAATAAAATAGCCTGCAATCTGGAAGCACTATCGAGATGGTGTAATTGGTGCTGTGGGGCTATCTAGATAGGCAGATGAGAAGGCTTAATCAGATGTTTGTGAACAATCAAGAAAATCCTGGCACTGCCAACCCTAGGAACATCAGTATGGATATTTTGTGAGAGTTAGCTGGAGTACACATGCCTAGAATTATGCAGTGGAGAACAAAATACTGACAACACATCTCTGAGATCAAGAATCAGCACCTCACTGAATTTATTCACCGATCCTCTGCAGCTTTCTCAAGCTCCAGTGATATTTCAAATTTTATTAATTAACACGATGCCTATATCTTATGGAGGATCCCCTTCGCTGACCTGCATTTTGGAAGTGGCAAGAATTCAGTCTGAAACTAATAGTCCTTGGAGGACAGATCTTACATTTGTACACTGGAGGTAGTGGAACATGGGGAGGGAATGGTATAATTTACTTTGAACAAATATTCTGGTCTTGCCATGAATAAATATTTAGATATACCTGTACAACGTCTCACCTGATTAATTTGTTATTTGTACACTAAGGTAAGTGGGAATTGAGATAATATTGTGACAGTGATATTTGTATCAAATAAAATTACATTGCAAATCTCGTGGCGAATACTGCAGTTGTAAAAAGTTTCTAAAACCAATTTGAAATTTCAAAGACTACAATTTGAAAGAAGCAGTGCTCCATCTGTACAGACTGTGTCCTGACCTGGAATCTGAATTGAGAAAAGCAATTCACAATTGCCTCCTTCCTTTATTCTAACAAAATCCATTACTGCACATTGCAGTCACATGAGCACATATCAGAAACCACACAAACCTTCCCACGTAAACCTGTGCTAACACAAAATCATGCTAGCACAACGACCTTTTGGCACAAAGGCAGGATTAATTCGAAATGGAGCTTTTTTTTAAACGAAACTTAATATAACTTATGTTCGAGTGCCTTTGTTCAGCACAGCATCTTATTCTTTTTGTTACTTTAATAGGTTTACTTCTGTCAAATTATTATGCTAAGCTATATTTCTGTTACAAATACCCTTGCCTCCAAATTGAAAAGCAGGAGAATGGCTTGGTAATTATTTTTAACTGCCGCAAGGTAGCTAAGCAATGACCTCTATTTACTTTACTTATGAAGAGGATGAATGCAACAAGGATTGTAATCATTTTACATGTCTCATTCTCAAGACCAACTGCTTTTCAGAACCATATTTCTAAAGAGCATAAGTAAATGTAATTGGATAAAGCCACATATTGCATGAAAAATGATCTTTGAAGAGCCCCATCGTCTTTGTCTAGAACATGTCAGACTGCAGTCTTTCAGCCTGGGACAGATTTTATCAGGCCTTCCATCTCTAGCTGGCAGCTCATCTGCAATCAGCAAGAAATGGAGTTAGTCATTGCTTAGCTCAACAGCTAAATTCAATTTGAGAACATTCCTGCAGGAGAGGAAGTGGGAAACAATCATCAAATTTGGTGTTCCAATCATTTGAAGCTCCTGAATTCTACAGCGTAAAGAATAGTCTTCAGGATATCAACTTGTACTGATCCATTTCTGCAGCAACAATTGCCTAACACACATTACCAGAATGTGCTCCTTCAATAAGAATATTGCAATCCAAAAACAACATCAACCAATGTGTGGATGGGGATCCTCAATTCAAATGTAAAAAGACAGACTTTGGCAAAGAAAATGTGCAACTTTGACATGTATCTAATCACATCATCATTACACAATTGTTACTGGAGAATCTTGGCTAGTTTGCGGGTACATATTGCGAAGACAACCACTTTTCATTTTCTTCATTTTTGAGACTGTGGACCAAAATGCAAAAAGGATGCCAAATTAAAACAAGAAAACCATAGATGAACAAGATATTGAAAGTTAGAGAGTAGCATTTGCACTGCTGCCCTTTTCAAGGAGTATTGCCTCGAGTCATCAGCGCTGAGAGTGCACATTCAGGGCAGTTTTGGTGTGCACTGGTCTTTCAAATCAGAACCACTTGTGGGGGTTTCGAACACTAAGCATTACAATTGTCTGACTGGCCCCTAGGCAGGTGACAGTCTGTACCTTAACAATACAGCAGCAGAAAGTCTCCAGACTCTAAACACATAATATTCTCACTCTGTCCTAGCAAAGAGGTAACAAAGATCTAGAAGAAGATGACAAACTATTCTTAAATCACCATTTCCCTCAAACCAGAGACCTAGAATCTGAGCAATTCATGGGCCAATCGCCCGGTCTCTTCAGTAAAGAATTGAGGGACTTGAAATTTAGATGATCAACAATTAGGAATATGCAGAACTAGTAATAGGACAGTGAATCCTATGGCCTGGTGCTATTCAACAGTATTCCCCTTGTATTTTTGTTTGACTGTGTCTGTCTGCACAGCCATATTGGGTTTCAGAAGGGAGTGAATTTATGTTAAAAATTATTGAGTTATTTTTGTTTGCTTGTGGCTGGAGCAGTTTTATTGGTAATTAACAATAGTACCTTGTTAACTACAGAAACTTGATCAGTGTCAACTTGGTAAATTAGGAATTTTGAGTACCATGACTAAATATTTAACTTTCGATAGTAGTATCAAGTATCAGTGCTGATTGCCAAGTGAGTCATGACAATATTTTGATGCCATATTAGTTCCATAGGAAAAACACAAGGAAGTTATCTGTCTAAACTGTGCTATGCTGCACTTCTATCTTCAGATGAAATCACCAGAATAAATCAAGGAGCAAATGGCTTTCCAGTTTGTGTCACCAAAACAAAGTGAACAGTTGAGTCACTGACAGGACCTAAGAAGCAAAACACCACTGGAGACAAATAAATGAGTGCTCCGGTGATTTCAGGCCACTGCTGCCCTCTATAGTATGGACCATTTTATGATATCCAAGACGACTTCTGGCTGAAACAATGAAGCCACAATTGAAACATCCCAACTGTTACACATGCAGCACTGATTCAGTCCTGCCACTCAACATCTGCAGTATTGATTTAAAAGGAGAAATTCAGAATATCAAAAGGCATCAGTTAACACTCACAATTTGTTTTTGGAAAGATCTCATCATAAACCAGAGTTACTTTTTTTAAAAAAGAACCTTTGATCCAACTATTTAAAAGGCTAAAAAATCACAACACCAGGTTATAGTCCAAACCTGTTGAGTGATTTTTAAACTTTGTACATCCCAGTCCAACACCAGCATCTCCAAACCATAGTTAAAAGGCAGATTTCCACTGAAAGCAACACTACAGAAAGAGCTCCAATTTATAGGGCTCAAAATTATTGTTTATTTCAATATTTCCAAATACTGCTGAAAGGCAATGTCTACATCAGTGCTGCTGGGTTTTCATTATAGCCCTACTATGTGCTCCCAGGAACAAAAGTGCACATATATGTCATGTTTAAGGCTGATGTGTCCTTCTGAGGGGAACCTTACTTCAATTTCCCTTCCTGCTATTCGTCACAGTCCATCATTCATAAGTGCCTATTACGTTTATCAAAACCTCCAGTTGTGGGACTAATAAATCTTCTGCAAACTTCTACTCACATTAGAAAGCATTAATTCAAGTCTCAAAGCTAAATTACATTTTGCAATTTCTGTTCCTGGGTTAGACTGTAAATCACACATGATTAATGCACTTACCCAGATTCACATAGGCAGCTTACACCATGGGCACAATTTAAAATCATCCACTGCCTTTAAACTGCACTTTCAGACAGCAGTTTGAGTTATTAGATTTGCAACAAAAAAAATTAAATAGGAAGCATTAATAACCAAAAACACTTATTTTAGTTCAATGTGCTTAAGTAAATTATGGAATCACACAGACATTACTAGACAGTTTGTTTTGAAAACTGAGGAACAAATGGATTCTTAGGATATGGGACCTTTGGCAAGGCCAGCATTATACTAACAAGCTTTAGCTGCACTTACAATGTGGGATATCTCTGCTTTAACGATAGAGGTGACAGCTTCACATTCACTCCTTGGTCCTAATTTTATTTTATCTTAAATTGAATTCAAACAGTCAAATGCTCACCATTGGCCTATTCCTACAGCAATACAAACACATGACTGAAACCCTATTCGAATTCTGCTCAGGAGAAATAATGCATTAAAATAATATTTCAACACACATTGACAAAAATATACATGGAGTTGTGTATTCCTGAGGCGAGCTTGATGTCTACTACTGGGACTTCGTTACATGGGAACATTGGAACAGAAGGTAACCATTTAGCTCCTCAAGCCTGTTCCCACTGTTCAGGAAGATCATGGCCACATTTGGCCCATATCCCTTAATACTTCTGCTCAACAAAAAGAAAATTATTTATCTCAGATTTGAAATGAACAACTGATGCGGCATCCACTGCTGTTTGTGGAAGAGAGCACCAAACCTAGACCATCTTGTGTCTAGAAATGCTTCATAATATCTCTCCTGAATGGTCTAGCCCTAATTTTCAGACTACACTGTCTAGTTCTAGAATCCCCAACCAGTGGAGATAGTGTAGGTAAAGACAAATTGTCTTTTTCCAGTTAATATCTTGAAGACTTTGATCAGATCACCCCTTCACTTTCTAAGTTCTAGAGAAAACAGGCTTAAATTGTATAATCTTTCCATATAACTTAATCCCTCAAGTCCAGTTATTATTCTTGTAAACCTACGTTGCACAACTACTGAGGCCATTATATCCTTCCCAAGACACGGTGCCCAGATCTGCTCACCACACACTAAGTAGGGTCTATCCAGGAGTTTTGTGGAACTGCAGTATAACTTATACATCCTTGAACTCCAGTCCTCAGGATAGGAAGGCCAACATTCTATTTACTTTCCTGATTATTTTCTAAATCCATGATTAACATTTTCAAGATCTCTGTACCTGAACCCCCAAATCTTTTTGGATGTCCAATACTGTTTTTACAAATTATCAAAAATGTTGCAGAGATGTTTGTATTAACTTTATATTCACATAACTACCCATGTAAATGAGATTTCATGTGTTAATTAACCTTAATTTGTAAATCAGAACAATGAGTATTTTGATCTCGGCATGCATCACTCCATCACCAATCCATAATACAAAGTCAGAAAAAAAAAGACTCCCACCCAGCATTATCACGTAGACAACTTATGGCATTGTTCAGAGACCAAATATCACAAATCACTCAGTGTCAAAACACTGCATTAAGAGCTTGTCAAGATTTCAGGCTGATTGAACATTTCACTATATATCCTGTTTAATCCCAACCTTTAAAGAAATGGTCGTTCATGCTGCTTTGCCAAACTCGACTGAATGGAAGCCATCATCTTATCATGACAGTGCAAACAGGAAATGCCGTCAGAGGACCCTTAAAAAGGTCAGCTTGGCTAATTTTAAATGTAACTTAAACTGAATGGACATGACTGAAATTTACAGAACAGCTGGTTTCCAACACCAATCTAAATTCCACTGAACGAGATACCTTTCATTTATTACAGCATTCAGAGCGAGGGACAGTATTTTCAAGAGACAATCAGATCCCTTATACTCAACCTGAAGTTGGGACTTCAAAAAAGAGCAAAAGCGAGCCCAAATCGGTGAGCATGAGATAGTTTGAAATAACTTGTCATGCAAAATAAAATCTTCAAGTGCCACTTCTTTGTTAATATAACAGTGATTGCAAGGATGTGGGTAAAGCAGCAGAATCTAAGAAAAATCATACTCTACAAAAAAAGAACATTACGGTCCAGTCCGAAAAGTTAAATGCAGCTTTTAAACATTTCTCTAGTAAAACACAAACTTTGAGGAAAAGACAATTTAAGTTAGCAAAACACTTAAAATAGTTAACCTCTGAAGGCTGCACTTTAGCATCATGCAATATAAGCAGGGTAAAACAGTTTTTCCACTGAGTTATCTGTCATTACTGAGCAATTTCCTGCGCAATTTAATATCAAAACAGCTTGTTTCTATTACTGTCAAAACAACATAACAGTTCTCCTCCAATTAGCTTGCTTTTCTCTTCCTTCCTCTTTTTAAAATTACCAAATGTATTTTACATTAAAGTTGGAAAAAAATCCCTAAGACTACATGACCTAGCGCACAACAACCTTAAGCAGCTTTGGACTGCAGGATACTTTAAAATAACCTCTTCAAAACAGTCTCGTTTTTTTCTAATGCTGCTTTGTTCTCATCACCCAAGTTCTTCTTTTGTGATACGAAGGAACCCAACAATGAAAGGTTTAGGCCATGGGCCTGAGGGTTAAATCAAATCTTCCTGAAATGGATTCCACTGCTGAATGTCATTGTTGGTCACAGATATCGCTGAAAGCAATTCAATTATCTCAATCTTACTGTCAACATTCCTCTTCTCCAGTAGCACAGCATATCTACCCTGGCTGGCTGTACCAATAGGATCATTGTTGTCAGGTTCTTGGTGCTGCCCCTCAATATATTGTTGTTGGAAAACAAGCAACAGTATAGCAGGCTTCAAAGTTTTCTCCTACCTTTTTTTTGGGGGGGGGGAATGGGGGGAGAGAGAAGAGAGAGGAGCTGATACTTGGTTTCCAATTCACTGCCCTGCCCAGCATGTGGTTGAGGATGCAAACTTTTCGAGGGGAAAGACTTGCAAGTCAAACCTGAAATTTGCTCCACAATGCTTTGAACCTATAGAGAGCACCACCAGAAAACTATCCCAGGACCTTAAATTAACTGTTTCTCAGAGACCTTATGGGAATAATAATAGAACAGGGCAAATTTAACAAAAGGGCTGTGGTGGACAGTACCAGTCAGGTAATTACACAAACTGCTTTTGGCTAATTTATTTTTTTCTGATCAAATGATATTTTTTTTCTACATTATTCGGTGGAGTTAATTGTATTAACGAAATCAACCAAGCAAACTGCAACCTCAACTGCACATCAAAAGCTCAGTAAAAATGACATCTGAACAAGTATGGGCTATTCATGGGTTGACATTTAAATGGAAAGCTGATGATACCTTTAGAAAAACCATAACATGCCCTTATTTAAAGCAGGGACAGAATTTGCTCGTTTGGAGAATAGTTCATCAGAGACAACTGGTGAAGTAGCAATCAGACGTTGTCCAGAATCCAACAGGCAGCCAATGATTGTGACAAATTAGAAGGAATAAAATATCTTTTTGCTCACAAAAATGATTTTAAAAAGAAACTAATGAACTGGGTACCTGAGAGCTTCCAGTCAAAGCCTTGATTTTCACTGCCAATTTCTCCATGTTAATGACAGAGCCATACAGCCCCTCAAACCTGTTCCACCATTCTACATCATGACTGATCATCAACCTCAACACCATTTTCACATGGTATCCTAATATTATTTGATGTTAAAAACAAACAAACAATCTATCAATCTCTGACTTAAAGATACTCAATGACTGACTTTCAATAACCCCTGGATACAGAATTCTCAAAAATGTACTATCCCTTCAGCAAAGAAAGGACTCTTTATTTCTGTCATAAATGGCAAGTCCTTTCATGTGGCTGAGTCACCTGCCTTGCGATCCCCAATCTGGAAAAATATCCTTTTCGAACTCTTTGGATATGAAAGGAATCAGTGCCTGATCTAGGCATTTAGGTTGGGCTGACAAACGGAAACTAACAGGTGTGCCACACCAATATAGGTCATCTCTAATAAGCAAGCCACTTGTCACTTCTCTTGAATCTCTCACCGTCACCTTTTTGTTACCAGAGTCAAAAAAAGTTGTCTGACCAGGAGTGTGAAGATTGCATTTATGAGAGAGGATTGTGAATTGATAATTATTGTAACAAACAAGTCATTTCTGACTCTGTCGTATGAACTACTACAAAAAGAGATTGTCAAAGCCTGGTAGTTAACTGACAGTCACAATTAACCGCGTTGGCCATGGAAACACAATTACCAGGGGTCTGCTTGCCAACCAACAGGGGCGGCACAGCGCCTCAGTGGTTAGCACTGCTGCCTCACAGCACCAGGATCCCAGGTTCGAGATTCCAGACTCGGGTGACTGTCTGTGTGGAGTTTGCACATTCTCCCCGTGTCTGCGTGGGTTTCCCTTGGCTGCTCTGGTTTCCTCACACAGCCCAAAAATGTGCAAGTCAGGTGAATTGGCCATTCTAAATTGTCCATAGTGTTAGGTGCATTAGTCAGAGGGGAATGGTTCTGGGTGGGTTACTCTTCGGAGGGTCGGTGTGGACTTGTTGGGCCAAAGGGCCTGTTTCCACACTGTAGGGAATCTAATCTAATCAATCAGTACTCACCTCCCATGGAGTATAATACTATTTATCTTACTCTTTGGTATTTCTTGCAAATTGCACTAATGAGTCCAAAATGAACGTCTTTAGCAAAATGAGTCTTTCAGTAATACCCAAGTTCTGCATTATCAAACATGGGAATCAGAAGTAGGTCAGTCAGCCCCTTAAGACTACCCTGACATTCAATAAAATCATGACTGATCATTTAATTCCACAGACCCAACTATTCTGATTACCTCTCACTCTTATCAAGAGACTATCTAACTCGATTTTAAAAATATTTAAACACTGTTTTCACTACCTTTGCGGAAGAGCATTCCAAAGACTCTGTGGCCCTCTGTAAGAAAAAAACCTCCTCATCCCTGCCTCAAATAGCAGACACCCTATTTTAAAGCAGTGATCTACACTTCTATAATCTTCCATAATGGGAAAGGTCCTTTCCACATGAGATGTGAAGACCTCTCAGGACCTTCAATATTTCAAACAAATCTCCTCTAACTTTTCTGAACTTCAATGGATAGAAACCTATCCTGTCCAAACTTCTTGTCATTTCATGTACTACTCTAATAAATCATCTTCTAAGTGTCTCTAACACATTTACAGCCTTTTTTTTTTAAAACAAAGCAGACCAATACTGCAGAGTGAGCAAAAATGCTCACCCTGTCCATAATGCTCACATTCCATTAACAAAGTTGAAAAGAGCCAAGATAGAAGTATAATGGTGTACTTTGAGAAAAGATAGGGGCGTAGAATAAAGCTGATGAACTAACTGATATAGTCACTGCTATTCAGGTTCTTGATACTATTCTCTATTTCTTGGCTACATTTCTTTGAATTTAAACATTGGGACCAAATCATCTTGAGTGTTGATGCTTGTATTATCAAACATACAGCAAGCCTGAACAACTGTACTATCTGGGAGACTACCAAAGAAACCCTTCCTTCAATTATTAGATGCAAAGTCTTTTGAACATTATCCCTATTCTGCAATGACACATCATACTTGTTGTAGATACCAATCGGCTGATTTTTTTTTCAAATCAGTGACCAGCATTTCGGGGTCATGACATTCTTTATGACCAATTTCAGTGCTGTACGATTCTATAAATGCGTAGAAGCATACTTGCATGGATTTTGCAAGTGGTACCTTTCTATATAAGCTGTGTTGTTATGATTTGTCAAAATCAAGCTGCCAAGTAATATAATGCTTATTGATCATCCTTCAGATGTTGGGTTAAATCAAGGGATCATCTTCACTCCAAGGATATGTAAAAAGATCCTATTAGCCTGGTGCCCTGACCAACACCAATACCTCACACAACACCTGAAACATACTACTTACTCATTACTTAATGGTGCTGATATTTTTGAAGTGACTACAGTGAATATTTTATTATTTCAAGATTAGCTTAAGTGACAATTAGTGCAAGGATTTTTTAAACCAGCACAACTGTACCTATGTTACTTAATACATTATGACAACAATAACACTGCAGTTATTCTTCTAACAATGAAAAGTCTCAATTTTAGAACTGTGCTAATTCATTGCTATGTGACAGGGTTTTTGTTAGAAAACAGATGCGAAACATTTCTATTTGCAATGCCTCAGGATTAAAAACTAAAATAATAGAAGTCACTTTTTCAAAACAATATCCTTTCTCCAAATTATTGAAGATCTTCTTGCCTAGATTTGTCTTAATGCTGGTCTCCAAATGGCAATCCTGTTTCCTTCTGTAGAGCTATGAACTTATGTTAAAGAGCATATGTCAGCGCTGTTACTAAATGCACCACATGGCAACTGATTTTTATCACTAGATGCAATAAAAACAAATGGAGGGAAACAACAATCACATGAAATTCTGTATTTTCTACATATAACATTTAAGCTCTGAATAGAAATATTTGGAGGTATTTATATCAGAAGACTGCAGGATGTTTGAAAGGCAAAGCTGGGAAGTAATACACTGATGCATTCATAGGTCAAAACCTAAGTACTGTTTATTATACATTACACATAGTCTAACTTTTAAGCATTTTCCTCTTTATATTTTACAAGACTGTAAATACCGAGTAAAGAATCTAAGTTATTTTCAGTTTAAATTCACACTATCCAAAATTCACATACAATTTTCAATCATGGAAACAAAGCAGACAGGAACATGAGTAAGACGACGTTTACATATCTTCCTTGGGCTGTTAGCAAAACCAAATGTAAGCTGAAAGCGAACCACCTGGGAAATTAAACGCAATTCCCACCACTATAACAACAGATCTTGGATTGAAAAACAAAAGAAAAAACTCAGTCCAATTTGAGCTGGCATTGGGTCTTTTCCTGACATGTCAAATCTGTTCCCAACTCAAATTCTCCTTCTATAATCTTCCATATGGCTAATGACTTGCCATTTCTATCACAATGTCATGGAGTCTCTATTGTTTTGACTACATTATGTTGGTCACAAATCACTATTCGTGCATTTGGGAAGGAAATCCTACTTTACTAAGTATGTGGGAAGGAACTTCATACAATCAGCATCCTCCCACATCAGATAGTACACAATTAACGTGTGTCAATCCTGCTTGTGTGCATAGAAAAAAACAAGTTTTAATTCATTCATCCATTCAACAATGGAAACAACAATATTGTAGAAGTGATTGATTCTAGTTTTCACTATCAGGCAATTTGTCATTACAAAATAAAGAAAACAATGTGTCACATTGAATGATGGCTTCCAATCAACTCTCATCAATCAGAATGAAAATTTCGCTCTCTCTCTCATGGAATCTAACTTCTAACGAAGTTAGCTCTCACCTTATTTACTTCCATGTTAGCACTGCCTTCAGGAACGTACATGAAGGTACGTACATTAACTTAAGAATAAACACATCATGACTACACTGTATTGTGTAAATCTAAGTCTTCTGAAGATGATGGTCTGGGATTTTTGCTTATTGATAAATGTGCACTTCTTGTCCACAGAGAAGAGGGCCTCACGATCATCACAAAGCATTCACTACATGCTTGCAAGAAAACTACAAGTCTGAAGATAGAAATTTCTTATACGTACAGCACTGCAAAACATTATGTGCCAGCCATTGCTACCAGCTGAGTGCAGTGGATAGGCTTGCCTAGTCTGCCACAACGACCAAATCAGATGATGTAGTCTCAGATGCCAAAATATCAAGAGGAGTAAACTGGTAACAAATCTTAATATCATTGCAACAAGAAACTCAATTACTTCTATCTAGGTTGACTTAAAGATATTTTAAAAAATAATAACAGGAGATACTGTATTTGAGGCTCTTAGAAGACCAAAAACGGCATAAACAAGGTGGGCCACTCACTTTGTCTGAATATCTGGCACTAAACCACCCAAGGCATGTTATGATCACCCAAACGTCAATCTAAAATAAATGTCAAATAAAAACGGTCACCAATGTCAACGTCTCATGTATCACAACAGTAGCATGAAATATTGAATGGGAAAAATCATACAATCTTGCAAATGCAAACTTGGTCCGATGTAACCTTGTACAATCTAGTTGTATCTTTCACAACATCAAAATCTCATTGCAGATGCGCATCTCCCAACATTGCCTGCAAATCAGAGGAGACTTGCAACACTCAAGCGACATGACTAACTGCTCTATCTTGATGGACAATTTGCTTTGGCCTCTCTCATATTGCCATTCTCTTCGGTTCATGGCACACAGGATTGTTATTACATCTCATGGAAACTTCTGATATAATATTCTGTGTGAAGGTTCGGAAGCGAGATGGGTGTGATTTGTGTAGTAGCAGACAATCTACAACATGAGATGGATTGCAGTGTATGAAAATTAAAATTGTAGTTAATCTGGGGAGAGACAGGCACAGAACACTGAAAAATGGAGTTGCCAAGGTCTGCTTGACTGTGTAGCAGGGGATTTTCAAATGATCAATAATCTTCGTCACAACAGACTTTATTAACCCTGCGCTGAAGGTAGAAAATTTGCCCATCAATACTGGTTTGCAATCTGTACTTTAACAATCTGATAAACCACTTTTGTCAGTGAGGTGGTGATTATCATAGTTAGATCAAGTTGCTTCCTTTATATGGACATTATATTTCTTATTAGTCTACTGAAATACTATAATAATTGTGTCTTCAGTGGCACATTATGTGGAGATATTACATTATTTGACTTTACGTGGTGTTGACATTTTGCTCACGTCAGACCCTATCCTTTGCTCCATACAAACAAGAAAATGTTCTTTCAAGCTGCTCCAGCCACTATACATGTGCTAAATATTACAGAATGGGCCCTTTCAAAGAAAATAGCTTTTATTTAAATATTTGATAGCGCTGAATCATTATCGGCTTTACTCAATTTCAAACCGAAGGGATGTCAAATTCAATCTCCTACAAGCCAAGTTTCCTTCCCCTTCATAAACCTCAACACAATTATCAGGTTTTGCAGGAAGATCTGCAAGGCAGCTGGAAATTCGTAAATGTTGGCCAATTATGTTAAATTGTCAGTCACTAAGACGCTGGCAGATCAGCTGGCAGGTTAAAGATCCCAAGTCCTGTGGTCTTACAGCATACACATCAACATGTCTAGCATTGCAGCAAGAAAATCATTTCCAATAAAAACAAATTACCGACTGTTGTTTCCAGACACAATCACCCAAGAAGTACAAGCTATAAGTTACAGATATGATGTTCAACTGAGCATGCAAACTCCCAATTCCCTTCGCAAGTTTCAGATGCCATCAGCCTTAATTTATGTATTTATGCAAAGAACGAGTAATTCTGAACAGCTTCTGTTCATTTTGTGTAAGAATACATAACTGTACTGAAGCACTTCGGACAACCACGAAACACAACAGAACACCTTTATCCCACCTTGATAAGGTAATATTAATACTGGATCCAATAGGATTATTTGGCAGGTTCTATCAGCATCTACCATGTCAAGACGCAGAACACGTTACCAACTCATGACGCATGAGTATAAATTTCCCAACATCAACACAAGGTCACATCTCATATTCTGCTTTAACTTCTAACGTATGTTAAAGGCTTTGCCAAGTGCTTCAAACTTTTACATCTTTAACACATTGAAAGAATTTGACATTTTATTATTTTCACTTGACTTCCATTTCCCCAACCCCTTGCCCATTGGAACTTCAAAATTAGCAAGTGTTCTGTGCCCCAGCTTCTCCTAAAACTGGTATTCGGTTCCACAAGCACCAATTATTTCCAAGGTCACATCCAAACATCACCGTATGCGTTTAGTCACCGTATCACAATCTCTGACACACTTAAACACACACAAAAACTAATAGTTCTCCTGCCTTGTCCAAGTGCACCAAAGCCAAAACAAAGCAACTCAACCCTAGTTCCATGCAGAGATCTGGATTCAAACCCAGGTCTCCTCTCTATCTCTATGTCCATATTCACTTCGATGGGTGCTTGATAAAACTGTTATGCAACATAACAATTCCTGAAAGCATTAACATTTCATCAGAAAAAGCAATAAATGGCAAAAATTAATAAGCATAAGCGGTTGCCTGGTAACTACAATACAACTTTACATCTGCTAAGAGAATTTTTACTCCATCCTTCAACATCCCTACAGTGACCCCTGCTGCACAGTCCATCCAAGCACAACTTTTATTCTATCAGTATAACAGCTGCAAATGAAGATTGGCACAAATTGACAGATGTTACTACTTAAACTGCACCATTTAAATGCTTTTGGTATCTTGGTTCTGATGTTGCTTGGGGGGTAGCCTGCTAACATTTAATTAAAACTGCTTTCAAAAACTGTTCAAATCTCGCTGGCATAAGCACAGTGATCTCAATGTTCACTGCTTAAATCTCAGAGGGGCAGCATTCACAGCTCAGATGAGGAGTGTAACACAGTTCAAACCCACCACTCAAAATGGATAGGGAATAGTGTGCAATATGAACACTTAAGCAAGTTAACTTCACACCAACACAGACGGAATTTACACTTCCTCTCAGCGATTTTCTACCCTCCCTCAAAGTTTGGAGTTCCTACGGAATATAGCTTCAAAGGCAAAAATCACTCATTGGGCTGTTCTCCAGTGACTAATTTCATCTATGTCATAACAGCACATTTTAGCAGGCCAACTCGACTGTGAGAGGCATCACAGCTCATTCACAAGCCTACTCATTCCCAGTGATCAGAAGCAAATGTTTTCTAAAACCATCATTTCTGCCCAAAACATTGGAGCAGGGAGGGGATGGTTGTCTGTAAAGCCACTAACATTTGGTTCTAATTAAATATTATCCAACCTGAAGCCTTAATTCTGTTTCTCTCTCCATAGATGTACTGTAGATAGGTCTCAAAACACATTACCACAGAGGAATGCCCTCAGCACCACCCATTAAGCATTTCGAAAGTCACAGCTTAGAATCTCAGGAGAGTAATCTCAGGTCCTCCTCAGTCTCTGTACCAATGTCCATCATGTCAATGTAACTTGGAGTTAGTTGATAAGATGCAATATTTCTTGTTTAATACGAGAGCCTCTTCAAGGAGTCCAGTTTTTCCTGCACCATGTTGATCCCAAAGGCCCTGCAGATGCCTACACTTTAAGATGATTGTGGCAGCAAACCTACCGCCCATGATCAAGTACAGACCCAGTTCAGCTGCTCAGACAGTCAGGCACTACCAGTCTTGCTGAGCAGGGCAGAATTTTCAAATTCCCGGAACACAAAGTATTTGGGTTTTCTGGCTGCACTGAGACCTGTTGGCTCACCACACAGCCATATTAAACCTTGGCCATTCAGGTATGGCTCAGCTGTTATCCAGGTTGCTGCTGTTTGATTCTTACCCCATCACCTACAAAATAGTAAGACAGAAGCATTCCGGAAAAAAAAAAGAGATATTTTATTGATGTCAATAATAGTGAGCACAAACATGACAGTGCAATTTCTTTTCTTAATTACAAGACACTTTTCATGTATCAAATGCTTTATTTGCTCAGCTCCACTATCTGACCTACAAAAGGGTCAAAATGTCCAACAATCTCAAATTCATGTGGCTGAAAATGCTATTGTCACCTGTTGGGTTTGTCTGTTCATTTGGAGTATGCAGTTTCTCATCACAACATGCCCTTCCCCAGTGCTTTGATTTTTTTGCCTCCACTATTCAACCAAATCAAGGCTGCACATGAAAATCACCTCCACTTCCTTACCACACGTTTCTTTATTTTACTGGCCATCCTTCGTGGTCCTCAAGAAATGGTGGTGAGCTAATTTCTTGAACTGCTGCAGTCCAAGGGGAAGTGAGTACAAGTACAACCACTCCATTTGAGAGAAAGATTACCAGAATTTTACGACAGTGAATAGCAATACAGTTTCATGTCAGGATTGTGTGGGTCTTGATGGGAAATTTGTAGGTGGTCGTGTTCCTGTCAATCTACTGCACCAGTTCTTCTACCCAGTAGAGGTCACAGGTTTGGATGATGCTCAGAAGGAATCTTGCTATGTTACTGCAGTACACTGTATTGTACACATTACTGTTACTGTGCATTGACAGTGACATGATGTTGAAGGCTGCAGATGCAGTGCCGATCAAGCAGGTTGCTTTATCATGGATGGAAAGAAGTTTCAGGATTGTTGTTAGACAATTTCATCACCGCCCTGAATTCAAAGGATGAGGTGACAGTGACTGCCCTTACATAAGGGAGGGCTTGATAGAGAAGCAATCAAAGTGCCTTAACAGAGCTGAAGCCAATGGAAACCATAGCAAAAACTCTTCACTGTTTTTTTAAGTCATACCTGACATAAATGGAAGATAGTTGTAGTCCCAATATATCACTGCAGGAGTTCCTTAACCAGTACTCTAAGCTCATCCGTATTCTGCCACCCATCAATGACCACCGTCCTTAAGGTCAGAAATAGGGATGGACAATGTTCAGCAATCCTCAAACAGTGAAGTAGTCCATGTTCTTAAAGTCTGTGACAAGATGCCAAACTTCTGTTACTATCTGTCAAGGTTTTAAGTGAAAAGGTTTAAGATCTCAATTACATACTAAGACAATAAATAAAGCAATAAAATTTTGAATGAATCTTTACTGCATAAAGTGAGAACAAAACGTACAATTTACAACTTATGCTCAAAGTGAGGATTAACAAGAGATAAATATAGATTAATAGACAAACTGGGGTCAAGTACATAGCACACCACCTGAACAACTGCTCATGTTTTAGCAATTCAATCGCCCAAGACTGGTTTTTGCAGCATATCTGAGATTATTTTGAAGTGACTCATGACCAGCACAGGTTCAGTTTATTTCACCAAACTGTCTGTGAATTTCTCTGAGCTCCAATATTTCTCAGCTGCATTATCCGAATACAGCTTATAGGCTTCCTTCACGCCATTTCCAGCTGCACTGCAACTAAAAATGACTTCCCGGGACTTCTGCACCCAAAATGCCTGGAGTCTGCTAACAGCAACACTCACTTGCCTGAAGCCACTTCTTTACAAATAACTTCCTCAGCAAACCCAGAGTTAATTTTAAACCAGATGACCTTAAATTCCATTCATTTCCATGACAATATAGATGGCTGCAGGATGGCCTTTACCTGACTGTCAGTGGTTACTGAATGCTTTTAAGCAACTTTGGTTCAAACTCCTTCTGAATTGTTGTCACTACAAGCTTTGTAGACACCAATCTCCACCAAGCAAGCACCCACAACATTTGCAGCTCTCTCTCTTCTAGACTAAATCTATTAAACAAAACATTAGTAACCTTCTGAAATACCTTTTGCTCTACATGTTCTGGCAATCCCTAAAACCCGGTGTTTTAATTATTTTATCATCATAGCTGTTAACCTTTAAGGCAACATGAATCTAACCTTACAAATGCTCTAGAATGGATCTTGCGATGCAGTGGCAGCATCCCACCTGGCCAGAAGACCCAGGTGTATGCTCTATCTGCTCTAAAGGTGCATCATACTGCAAAATCTCTTGACATTTATAAGAGCACTAGACCTCAAATGTGCTTCCAAACGTACTTTTCCCATTTTCCACTGTCAAATTTTAATTAAGCATTTTGAAGCAAGACCTGGACAGCATTTAGGCTCAGGTTAAGTGACAAGTAACAGTAGCACCACACAATTCCACCAAGAGAAACATCCTAATATCTCCCTTTAATATCAATGTTATCATTATTGATGAATCTCCCATTATCAACATTCTGGGGGTACCACTGTGTAGAAAATTAACTGGACCAGACACACAAATATTCTGCAGCAAGTAACGCCACCTGATTCCTTAAAAAGCATGCCAAGCATCTTCAAGACGAATTCAGGAGTAATGGAATACCACCTACTTGCTATCAATCAATAACAACACGACCTGCTTGATCGACATACTAACAAATTCAAATTTCACCCACCCCACCCAAAGCATGGGACAGAAGTATATACTCTCCACAAGATGCACTTCAGTACCTTACCAAGGCTCCGTCAACAGAAACCAGTACCACCACCGAGGACAATGGCAGCCTGAGCATGGAAGCACCACAACCTGCAAGCTCCCTTCCTGACTAGTACGATGGTCAAAGGCTACAGGGAGTAGGCTGGAGAATGGGTTGAGATGAGTATCAGCCATGATCAAATGGCTGAGTAGATTTGACAGGCCAAATGGCCTAATTCTGCTTTTACATTTTATGGACTTGCGTCAACTGTTGATGGGCAATACATACAGACCTGAAGCTGAAAATGTATTGCCCTGATGAAGGGCTTGTGCCCGAAACATCGAATTTCCTGTTCCTTGGATGCTGCCTGACCTGTTGCGCTTTAACCAGCAACACATTTTCAGCTCTGATCTCCAGCATCTGCAGACCTCACTTTTTACTCGAATACATACAGACCTACCAGTATTGCCCAAAACTCAAAGAATAAAGAATAAATATGCATTACATTTCCCATAATTGCTTCCTTCATGCACTCCCTACTTCATTTCAACAGGAACAGTATGTCCTTCAAGCAATCTTGTCAAATGGTTATTTGTATTAAGAAAAGCACAGTCAAAGAAAGCTACATCATGGACCATATTCAACAAGCATCCAAGTCCAGCCAACATGTTCACAATCCAGCAAAGCTAACAATATATAAAAAGAATGGATACATATTTTTATGATTCCTTGACCAAATGAAACAGTCATATCAGATACAAGCAGTTAAAGCAACATTTACTCAAGATTGATTTTAAAATTTGAGACATACTGAGAAAGTTTCTGGTAAAATGATCATTACTGCAGATCTGGTTGCAGTTGTGATTTTCATCAACCCTTAGAGGAAAATATCAGTCATAAGTCAAAGCTTGACATAGATTTTGTGGCCTAAGTACCATTTCAACCGTTTAGTCTTTTACCCTCAGGTTGATGCACAAGTTTCATACACCTCACTCCTTATCAATTTTTTCATACATTGTCTGTTCACATCTTTATCCAGACTTGTCTCCTCTGGGCCTTTCGTCATTCAATCTTATTTTGACTGTTTCTGATCCTCTGTCTCCCAAACTGGATGTCACTTCAGGGTCACCTTTGACCACTTAGCCTCAGGCACCTGACAGGTTGAAGTCAGCAGTGTCACTTAATGTCTTTGGAGGCCAAGTGTTTGCAACTCGAATACTGAGCTTCAAATGAAAAAATGGGTATGAATATATTCACGGTGGCAAACGTGCAGGAGCTTCCTGACCCTGTATTTGAACAACAGCACATGGCTCTTGTTGTATAAAGCCTGCATGAAGTGAGCACACCCCTGATTAGTGACCATTTCACAGGCCGTAAAAAGGACACAATAATAAACTAATCAGACTTCATCCATCTTGTTCTCTTACGTTGACAGCCAGCACTTCACGCTGGTGACACTCAACGAGGGTACAGTTGGTAAAATGTAAATCAGGTGGTTATGTGCAATTTGGTTGAATATGCAAACAGTAATACTGAATTTTATTTGTAAATTGGAATTGAACAGCTTATTTGAGAAAATGATTTTTAACAAGGAAAAATGATTAAGAACCAATGTGTAAAATTAAAACCCAATATCACAGTGAATATTCAACTGTTTATTTCATCACTTTTTAAGTAATTAACAACAAAATTATGCATAGTGCAACTACACCAATAAGAGCACTGTGGTATTCAAGCTCACAATTATAGAAAAGTTATTGCTTTCTGATAAATTAATGAAACGACACAGTGAAAATAGCACTTTTCCGACTAAACTTTAATATCTTTGTCTCAAGTGTTTGTTAAAAACAGTCAACGGTCAATTCTGAACTTTAAGTGAAGCAACAATAGACACACAGCAACACATAGCCCACAACAGGATGCAAAGTATAAAGGTGAAGGCCACCGACTCATGCTTACAGCAGCAAGCCCCTCGTTCACTAGCGAATCCTTGCTTTTGTTTCTAATTTACATTGTTGCGTGTTTAAACACAATACTCATCAGGCAACATTTATTGATGCCGGATCATACCACACTGGACTGAAATAACTGAGGCTTTTGTAACAATGTATGACAGTTGAATTTTTGCATTTGGCATTAATTTGTGGCAAATACATTCTCAAACTATGGGCTCTTCTGTTATCTATACAGAATGGCAGTCAAACCTTGGACATCTTGATCACTCAACACAGGAAGGGATATTACACATTCAATTCTAGTTCTCTCTCTAGACTAATGCTATAAAGGAGCAGTACAATCCTGGGTGGTCGAACAACGGGAGATTGACCACTGTTCTTCAAGCTCCACAGTCTTAACTGGTTCAACTCCATTGATAATTTAGTATGCATTTCTGAGTTGCCCAAGTCTTCAACTAACTAATCTGTCCTGGATATTTTGCGTATGAGTGGTTGTAGGGTACCACCAAGAGAAAGACAAAAATAATTACGTATCAGGCAAACAGAACAGTCTCTGGATACATTTATCAATAGATTGACTTGCAAAAAGGTTTATGCAGCACCTTTCAAAGTCCACATGTTGCAAAGCCAGCAAAGATACTTTTTGAATCAATTTGTGCATGCAAGTTGCCACAATAATAATTAAATAAATAATCTTTAATGAGGTACGATGATGCGTAAATATTAGCCAGAACATAAACATTTTAATGTTAATCACAAAAATTAGATTGAGTTCACTCCCATTTTTAGTCTTGGAATACAATATTCCCGATGATAATGACATAAATTCAGCCATTTGAGGGCAAAGGCCTGGGATAGGAGAATTATTTTCAAGCTGTACATCAAAGATTATTAAGGGCACCAGTGCAACAACAATGTATCTTGCAAACAATAATTACTCTATGTGGACTTTGCAGATTCTCTTGAGATCCATATCTTAGTCTGTTTTCTCCCTCACTTCAGAAGAATTCTCATTGAGGCAAAAACAGAAGAATGCTGACTTCTGTGGTTCAAATAGGACACAAGTCAGTTAGAACATTTTAAAATTACCCAAATGTCAAATCTCAAAGAGTGAGGAATTTTCCTTTCATTTTACTGCAAGATCGAAAAGACCAAAGTTCAATGACAAGCTGTTTGTTCATTAACTGTTAACAACAATCCTAACTTTAACCAAACAAAATAGTTGATAGACTTGTGCCAGAACGTTTTGAACTGTGGTCTCACATTCTTGACCTGATGTAATGGGTTATATGTGGAGATGGATATCATTTGCAACAGTAGCACAGAGCCTCAAACATAATGTTTAATGAACCGGACAGCAGAAAACACTCAGTTTTAGGCACAAAAACACAAATACCAAGAAATAAATTAGACCAAAAAGGTAGTTTGGACAGTCAATGCATTTTCATTAAGATTTGATGAGCACAAATTTGTTATTTATGTAGAGTGATTAAATAAATATTAAAAATTAGCTACATCATCAGCGCTCAGTTTTAAAGATAAAACACTGCAAAGAACAAACTAAATATCGGTTATATAATGTCTCCTACTTGATACTTTTCAGTGTTTTTAAACAACCATTAGGGATAGAGACTTAATAGTTACTGAGCTCAGCATGCTGAAACAGGTAAATTAACATCAGCAGCTAATACTGTCAGCACAGCATGTATAGGCAACCATATCATTTGAACTGTCATGCTAATTCATCTCTCTCACTGTCAAGTAGATTAGCTCCTCCTAATCAGCATCAGACATTAAACAGTGAAAGAAAACACAAGGTTAAATCCACAGTACAGGTCGTCCACAGTTAAAGTGGCAGCTAAGTTCCTGAAAGTCACTGCGTTAAGCAAACAATGTTATTTGAAACACACATTCCTATAGAAACCCAAGTAAAATGTCAAACGAGTGGAGAATACAAGCACAATGTTAATAGAAGCCTTGGTATAAATTGATATAAAACACAAAAAAAATTAAAATATGCAAGAAGCATATCTCATCATAATCATAACAGCACAGAATCAGACCCTTCGGTCCAACTCATCAATGCTGACCAGATATCCTCGATAAATCTAGTCCCATTTGGGACATTTGGTCCATACGCCTCTAAACCCTTCCTATTCATATACCCATCCAGATGCCTTTTAAATATTGCAATTGTACCAGCCTCCACCACTTCCTCTGGTAGCCCATCCCATACTTGGATCACCCTCTGCATAAAAATGCTGCCCCTCAGGCCCTTTTTAAATATTTCTCCTCTCACCTTAAACCAATGCCCTCTAGTTTTGGACTCCCCTACCCTGGGGAAAAAAAATCATGGCTATACACCCTATCTATGCTTTTCATGATTTTATAAATCACCAGGTCATCCCTCAGCTCCAGGGAAAGTAGCCCTGTAACTCAAACCCTCTAACCATGGCAACATCATCCTAAATCTTTTCTGAAGACTTCCAAAGTTTCACAACATGCATCCTACAGTAGTGAGACCAGAATTGGATGCAGTATTCCAAAGTGGCCTAACAAACATTGCCCCCCAAGCCCTAACCATTAAGGTGTGTAAGTCCTGCCCTGATTTGCCTTCCCAAAATGCAGGACCTCACATTTATCTAAATTAAGCTCCATTTGCTACTCCTCAGCCCATTAGCCCATCTAATCAATATCCTATTGTATCCTGAGGTAACCTTCCTTGCTGTCCAGCCATCTCCAATTTTGTTGTCATCTGCAAACTTTTTAACCATGGAGTTGGATAAAACCCACATGATTGTTAATCAGGAAAGTTATTGGAATAACGAATAGTGTGGTGAAACAGTTAACTAATGACCTCTTTTGCTTACTTTACACCATTACATTTAATGAAATGGAGGGCAAATGGATGTTGCCGTTCAAAATGAGGCAAATATTACAGTTGAGGTGTTTCAGACCAACTACACAAAGTAGGCTAGATTTTTATGCATCCACATCTTGCTATGTGCCCACTAATGTTGATTTCATCATGGGATTAATTGCTCCTTGGCAAATGCTCGATGTAAAGATGCACCAGATTCCAGCTGAGTGAATTAATTAAATCTTTTTTAGCAGAAAGAATTTTTAAATGTATATCGATTCATATTCATAATATCCTTCTGGTGCAGTTATCTGGGAATAATGAATTGTGAACTTTCTGAACTTTTGCAGTCCACATACTATCATTTCATGGGACAAGTGCATCACTGGGCTAGGCCAACATTTATTGCCTGTCCCAGAAGGCAATAAAAGAGTCAACCATATTGCTGCGGATCTGGAGTCACATGTAGGCCATACCAGGAAAGGAAGGCAGCTCCCTTCTCTAAAGGGCATTAATGAATTGAATGGGTTTTTCCAATAATTGTCAATCATCATGGTATCATTAGACTCTTAATTCCAGATTCTTACTGAATTCAAATACCACTGGCGTCTCCGGAACATTATCAGGGTCTTTGGATTAACACTCCAGCGATAATACAAGGCCATCATGTCTCCATAGGTGGCAAATTCCAGCATGCAGCACTCCACCAACACTGACGGATCAGCAATATCTCTCCAGTCAGGACCGACATCCAATTTGAAAGGAATGCTGCAGGTCATAATAAAGATCGTGGGTCTGAATAGAACTGGAGGTCATCTTGGCAAGTTGCTGTAATACATTTTTTGAATGGCACACACCATGACAGTGGTATGCGGGAGGTGAAAGGAATGAATGTTTAAGATGGTGGACAAGATACCAATTAATCAAGCAGACTCTTCTGCCTCGACTGGTCTTGAGCTTCCTCAATATTTCTGGGTAAATAATGCTGTCATCTAATGCCATGAACTTTATCTGGCCCAGCATGAACACGGATTATTCCCAGGCCACTTCCTGCACAGCACACTACTACTACCACCTCAGCTCTTATAGAGAGGCACATAAAACAGGATAAAGATGGAGAAGTCTGGGATATTGGCTGTATGATATTATTGACCAAATGTCACTCTGTCAGACTTCTGTGAACTAGACTACGAACTTGTTCCAGCATGAGAATTCGGCATTAATGAGGAGGAATTTGTAGGATTGACTCAGCTGAAGTACCATTGACAGATATGAACATTATTGTCTCTTATTACTAAATACATGACCAGTGCAAAAATTAGTCCATCATATTCTACTTACATACATTTTGCATAGTTCAAGGCAACAAATGTATCCTGATCTATTCATTTCACTGCTCAAAAATTCTCATTTGCAATTCTGCCAAATGAGTGCTCTTAATTCTTGCAAAATCATGATTAAACAATAACCTTAAACCAAGTGTTCCCACAAGATTTAAATGAACTTCCTATACAATCAACCAGATTCGTTCATTAACAACTGGACATGGAAGCACTGTTTGTAAATACCTCATTAAAATACAAAGATACATGGCATATGTGATTTGAATATGCATATTGTTATCAAAACACATTCATTTATTTACTCCAGAACCATGACAGGATCAATACCCAAAACCCTAATATCCCAGGTGCAGAAGTTTCATTAAATCAAAACTAAAATGAGACAAAGGAAGCATGCGGCTGTGTGGGATTCTTTGGCTCAATCTGTCATCAAACGACTTTCATAAAATTAGTCAGCTGTGTCTCACACAGAAACTGTCAGTACTCAACCACCATCTTCTTGTTAATGAAGCCCCAGGGAGGGGAACTTTGCACAGACGTCAGAACTATTACTTCACAGAATTGTGCAATTGCATTTTTATTCTTCAAGTTATTTTCTAAGTAAATCCTTTATTATCTGGCATTAAGAAAAACCCAAGGAAGATTAGACCATTTCTGCTACAACTTCAGGTTCTCAGCTCTGTTGGGTGCATTTCCAAACTTGATGGTTCACTCTGTGGCAATGGCGTGTGGTTTTCATGATACATGACTGTAAACTATTGCATAGGTACTGTTACCATCTCTCAGCTGTTGAGGTTAACAAATGACTTAAAATCAGAAAATCAGAATTGGATTCACTGAAATCATAGCGTGTGCCAAAAAAATGCTTTACTGCATCATTTCAAATTCTTTCAGCAAATGTTCTCACTTTACTGAAAAGCAGCTTGGAGGAGTACAAAAGGGGAAGCAGACAAAAAAGTTGCTTGCCACAGTAATTAACTGCACAACTGTTTTTCCACATCAGCATCCCACCCCCAACCCCTGTAACATCAGATTGAAGAAGGTAGTGTTGAACACAGAAATGAATGGCAGAGATGCCAGGGCAGAAAGGGAGCCTGGAAAGGTGAGTAGAAATGTCTGGGGAGAGAGGGGATCAGGTGGACTGAGCTTCAAATGTGATATTGTGTGCATGTACACTGTATATGGTGGGGTGGAGGGGGAGATACTGGGGAGATAGAAGAGCCAATAAAAAATACTGTGGGGAATGGAGGTGGTGCTTGGATCAGCTTTTTTTGCCAAGCTTAGAACACAGTTTGTTGTGAGGAGCAACACCTCCTAAGGAGTGACTGAAGAACTGCAAGAAGACATTGCTGCAGGTAAACAGTAAAAGATCCTTCCCATTCACAAGCGAAGAGGAAACAAGTGGATGGCAACCAAAGAGATTTGTTGGGAGAACCATAAGGTGCTTCACCACCAGCACCGACTGAGCTCAAGATAAGATCATTTAAAAAGAGAAAAGGATAAATATGTTTCAAGTAACTGAGGGCAACAGGGTTGCAAGAGACTGCACCAACATTGAATTTTGAAACCAGGGGACAAATTTCCACTTGCTGTGCTGTCGTTTCCATCTTACCACAAAAACACTCTCCTTTATTAGGTCTGATCAAGGGTGTGATTCAATATTGCTGTGTCTACATCAGTGCCCCAGTGGGTAATGCCAAAAATCAACCTCAGCACCCTTTGTATACTCTCTCGGTTTGGTTCAGTTGGATCTGGACTGACCGGTGAAGCCAAAGTACAAATCAGTTTTGACTGAGGCACGCAATAGACTTGTGATCTTCACAAAGAACGTCAGCACAAGGAAACAAGAAGAGAGAGGTGTAGCGACATCAGATGATCAACTCTCCAGCAATGTCTCCAACCAGAGCTCTGTAATCCAAATCAGTACGAATGATCAAACTGCAGAATTCTCCCCAGATGGCTATATCACTTCTGAACTGTATATGGGATATTTCGATGGTCAATCACTTGTTCTTTAAGCAAGAGCTCCGTAGAGCACAAACACATGAAAGGACAAATGCGGGTAGGTGACTGCAAGATCAATGAAAATTGAACACTGAAATAAGGTCAAATAGCTTTCAAAAAAAACAGCAATTAAAAAGATACAACATTTCATATTTCAGCTCTCTTGAGGAAGTGTGAAATAATTAATGGGTCAGATCAAAGTCTTTCCTGAAATACGTTTTCATTAATAAATTGCAATTTAGAAACTGCCACAGTGAACGGTCAATTATAGCCAAACTAGTTGTGGCTAGTTTGGACAACAGCACAGACTCACCACCATCCCCTTTAAAGTACAATACCAGCCCATTTTGCAGCTTTGTACGTTTAAGGACTGAGTGCAGAAATAGGGCCATAAACTTTTCTGCATGTTTATGAATTGCTGGGCTCTGTAGTCATTAGGCAAAAAGTGATTCAGTAAAATGCTAATTTATATGCAAATTAATTAGAAATATTTTACTTACATTTGAAAATTCTATTATATTAGAGATAACCCATTAACAAGTGATGATAATTAGATTTCATTTGCATATGTTAATTGGGTCAATTAAGAAATATGCATTTTTAATTCTAAAATGTCGAGTTTTACAGGCCATGGAGCACACAGATCATTATAGCACCTGTTAGGCAAAGAAAGTGTGCCAAGAGCCAATTTATCTATGCAGACGCCAACAGTAAATAATTGACTGAACATTAACCGTGTAATTCCCCTCTGCTCAGTGGAAGTTTTAAGAATACCAAGCCCCCATTTTTACAAAAACTTGCTTTCTGCAACCAACTTCTGCCACACCATTAAAGCTAGGGAAAATAAACCCAAAATCAGAAACAAAAACAGAAGTTGTTGGAAATAATGAGCAGGTCTGACAGCACCTGCGGGAAGAAATCAGAGTGAGCGACATGGTGGCACAGTGGCTAGCACTGCTGCCTCACAGCGCCAGAGACCAGGGTTCAATTGCCGCCTCAGGTGACTGTCTCTTTGGAGTTTGCACATTCTCCCCGTGTCTGTGTGGGTTTCCTCCGGGTGCTCCGGTTTCCTCCCACAGTCTAAAAACGTGCAGGTTAGGTGAATTGGCCATGCTAAATTGCCCGTAGTGTTAGGTGAAGGGGTAAATGTAGGGGAATGGGTCTGGGTGGGTTGTGCTTCAGCGGGTCGGTGTGGACTTGTTGGGCCAGAGGGCCTGTCTCCTCACTGTAAGTAATCTACTCTTAACGTTTCGAGTTCCACTGACTTTTTCAAAACACAGTACTACCATTAAAATTAGCAATGCTTTTGCAATTTTTTTCCATCATTTCTCTTGCTCACTGTAAATTCCATTTTTGCAAGTAACAAATTCCCATAGAGAAACAGACCACCCATTTTGCTGGAAGGAGGAGGGGCCAAGGTGGGTTAAGGACTTGGGGACCAGTATAGGCCAGGATTGCTGTCATCAGGTCATAGACCACGGAAACAGACCATTCAGTCCAACCAGTCCATGCCGAACATAATCCTAAACTAAACTCGTCCCACCCGCCTCCAAACGTTTCCTATTTATGTATCCATCCAAATGGCTTTTAAACTTGGTAATTTATCCAAATCCACCAATTCCTCAGGAAGTTCATTCCACACACTAACAACTTCTGTGTAAAATATTTGCCTCATGTCTTTTTTTAAAATCTCTCTCCTCTCACCATAATCAATTTTCCATCTCATTTTCAAGTTAAAGCAAAACCTTAGACCAAATGAAGGCACATTGTCAATTTGTGTATTTCTAACTGCTAGAATATTTATCGTGGACAACTGGAATTTGTTGTGCCGAATATGTACTGCATGTACTAGTAACCACAACAGGAATGGAAGGAAGGATTGATACTCCTTATGTTGCAATAAAACATGGCTTCCAAGTTTCAACTCTTCAAATAATGAGACTAGACAGGATTGAGGTTCATGAGGAGGAGGTGTTACCAATTCTGGAAAGTGTGAAAATAGATAAGTCCCCTGGGCCAGATGGGATTTATCCTAGGATTTTCTGGGAAACTAGGGAGGAGATCGCAGAGCCTTTGGTTTTCATTTTTTTGGTCTACAGGAATAGTCCCAGAAGACTGGAGGATAGCAAGAAGGGAAATAGAGACAACTCTGGTAAGACCAGTCAGCCTTACTGCAATGGTGGGCAAAGTGTTGGAAAGAATTTTGAGAGATAAGATTTGTAATCAGCCAGAAAGGAATAATTTGATTAGGGAGAGTCACAGTATTATGAAGGGTCGGTCATGCCTCACAAACCTTTTTGAGTTCTTTAAGGTGGTGACCAAACAGGTGGATGAAAGTAAAGTCGTTGATGTGTGTATATGGATTTCATTAAGGCATTTGATAAGGCTCCCTGTGGTAGGCTATATAAAAAAATACGGTGGCATGGGATTGAAGGTGATTTCGTGGTTTGGATCAGAAATTGGTTAGCTGAAAGAAGACAGAGCGTATTGGATGATGGGAAATGTTCGTCCTGGAGTTCAGTTACTATTGGTGTACTGCAAGGACCTGCTTTAGGGCCACTGCAGTTTGTCATTTGTATAAATGACAAGGATGAGGGCAGATGACGTTAATGTCAGTGGAGATGTGAACAGGGCAGAATTATGTTGCAGGTTTCAGAGGGACATAGCTAAGTTGCAATGCTGGACTGAGAAGTGGCAAATGGAGTTTAATGCAGAAAAAAGTGAGGTGATTCCCTTTGGAAGGAGTAACAGGAATGCAGAGTACTGGGCTAATGATAATATTCTTGGTAGTGTGGACGAGCAGAGAGATCTCAGTGTCCACGTGCACAGATCTCTCAAAGTTGCCACCCAGGTTGATAAGATTGTTAAGATGGCATACAGCGAGTTTGCTTTTATTGGTAGAAGGACGGAGTATCGGAGCCATGAGATCACATTGCAGCTGGACAAAACTCTGGTGTGGCCACACTTGCAGTACTGCATACAGTCCTGGTCACCGCATTATAGGAAAAACATGGAAACGATGGAAAGAGTACAGAGGAAATTTACCAGGATGTTGCCTGGTATGGAAAGAAGAGTCGAAGAGCGTGGCATGGGAAAAGCACAGTCGGCCAGGCAGCAGCCGAAAAGGAGGAGAATTGACATTTCAAGCATAAGCCCTTCATCACAAATTGTGGGGTGGCCTAAGGGGGCTGACAGATCAGTGGGAGGGGTTAGGGCTGGAAGGGAAGGTAGCTGGGAATGAGACAATCTGGGGGGTGCAGTGAAAGAGCACATCTCACTGAGATGCTCGTAGCGGGAGGAGAATTTCATCAAGGTAGGGATCCTTGCAAGGGGCTTTGCAGTAAGGTTATAATCAATTAAGTTCTCCTCCTCCCTCTACAAGGATCTTTGTGAGTTTCTCTCTCAGTGCACCCCCCAGGTCGTCTCATTCCCAGCTACCTTCCCTCAGCCCCACACCACTCCTATTTATCTATCAGCCCCCTTAGGCCACCCAGTCATTCCTGAAGAGCTTATGATCGAAATGTCGACTCTCCTGCTCCTTGGATGCTGCCTGACCTGCTGTACCTTCTCAGCACCACACTCTTTGTCTCTGATCTCCAGCATCCACAGTCCTCATTTCCTCCTGTTATGGAGGTACGGTCTTATGAGGAAAGGCTGAGGGACTGGAGGCTGTTTTCGTTGGAGAGAAGGTTAAGAGGTGACTTTATAGAGACATACAAGATCATCAGAGGGATGGAGAGCGTGAAGAGCGAGGGCCTTCTTCCTCAGATGGTGATGGCTAGCACAAGGGGACATAGATTTAACTTGAGGGGTGATAGATATAGCACAGATGTCAGAGGTAGTTTCTTTACTCAAAGTTGTAAGGGCGTGGAATGCCTACCTGCAACAGTAGTAGACTCACCAATTTTAAGGGCATATAATGGTCATTGGATAAGTACATGGATGACAATGGAATAGCGTATGTTAGATGAGCTTCAGATTAGTTTCACAGGTTGGCACAACATAGAGGGCCGAAAGACCTGTACTGCACTGTAACATTCTATGTTCTAAATGATTTAACTTAATAGAATTGCCATTGGTTGCAAAATGATATCAGAGAAAAGAATAGAATTGTATGAACATTTTCTCATGAGAGAATAGTCACACACGGCATCACTTGGCAATGACATATTAATTTTTTACGCCACTCTGCAATAAAGTATCACAACATCCTTTAGTGAGCAACCATCCAACTCCTATAAAATGTGTTTTTAAACAGATATTCAGAAATATGCATTATTCATTTTAATTTGCAAATCAAAGATGTAAGTTTAAACCCTGAAGCATGAATGCAAAATGAAAAAAAAGGGTGTAAGCCAGCCAATTAACCAAGGGGTCAAGATTGTGCTTAATTGACCACATTATGCATTGCTAGCAACAATTAAGGAGGAATCTTCCATATATTGTCACTTGCACCCCAGTTAACGATGAGAGAAAATTGTTGTACCATCTGTTAAAAGCTGAATGAAACAAAATGTGAATTTTTCCAGTGTTTTTAAAACTACTATATTTTCCAAAGACCTACCAAACATATCTGTCTTTCACTGTAATAGTGAATACATACTAATGTTAATGGTTTGGAATGACTTCTGTAAGGACAGTGCGAAATATTAACTGACCATGCACAGCCATAACATTTAGACCATTCAGAGAAAGCACAGGAAGCCATTTGGCCCACTGTGTTTGTACCAAATCAGTCAATACAATTCATTTGCCTTCTCCATGCAACCCCTGCACATTCTTCAAGTGAATTAAAAATTGTTAAATTCTCTTTTAAATTCCTTCAACTGAACCCACCTCCTACAATCTCTATGGCGGTGCATTCCAATTACTAACCACTTGTCACGTGAAACAAAATTTTCCTTGCATCACTTTTGCCTCTTAGGCCAATTACTTCACATTCTTCCCCTCAACATGCTCACTTTGGGATTATTTTCACCCGGTTTACTCTGTCCAGACCCTTTATGAGTATGAATCCTTCATTAATTGAATGACAGAATCTCAAGGGTTATTAAATGCTGGATTATTACCCAAATCATATGCCAATTGATACAGGGCACATTAGAACAGTGAACTGAACAATTAGCTGAAAAACTAATGCGGGAGACGTAGGTTCTGGCTCGGGGACACTGACTCAATTACTGGGAAAGTGGAGGCTGCACCATTGGAATGGTTGTTTTGAACATAGTTCAGGTGCAAAGATCCAGCAAACTGTAAACCAGGGAATTAGAGAGCTCTTTAAACTAACCATTGGGGTGAAGGATCAATCTTAAATTGATGGAGCAAAATCAGGAGGTCGAGTCAAGGTAGGAGATCAAACAGATAATATGGAAAATGAAGGTAAAAAAGGGCTGGAGTGAATGAATAATTAAAGGGGGAAAACAAACAAAAATAATCAACAAGATGAAGCAAAAGCTCTCTGCCTGAATGCAGAGAGCATTCCTCAGGAAGTAAACAAATTGGTAGAGCATATTATAGTAAATAAATGTGATCTGAAGCGTATTTGATATTCAAGAATAGGAAACTAGGTGAGGAAGGGATAATATCATTGATCAAGGTTGGCACCTGTGCCAGTTGGAGATGACTTCAATTTAGGAGATCAGGATTGAATATACTTGAGCAATGGGCAGGGAAAAATGGCATTAGAGGGCAGTGGCCCACAGGTCCCCTAAAGTAACCACAATCTAAGGCGAAAGTAAACACACAGAAATATTGAATACACATGATAAAGCAGGACATAATCATGGATGGTTTCAATGTATGCAAACATGGGAAAAACCAGATTGGCAATGGGGGATGCCTGAGATCCTCACTAAATGCTTTTGAGACAGTTTCTCGGAAATTCACATTCTGAAACCAACCCCAGGGAACAGGATATGCTAGACTTGGTATCATGTAATGAGAGAAGATTAATCAACAACTTTGGAGCAAAGGGAATGCAAAGTAGCAGCAACCACTATAGGACTAATTTTTAAAATCCATTTTGAAAAGAGTGGGATTAGGACAAACATTTTAAACATATGCAAGGGCAGCTATGCAGCCATAAAAGCTAAGCCAGTTGGGATATTATCAGAGAAGCCATGATCTCATCGTACAGCAGAGCAGGCTAGGTGAGTCAAATTGCCTACTTCTGCTCTGAGATTTTCGGACCAGCTGTTCATCCAGTCTAGAGGACAGATCAATCGAGGAATAACAGACCTTTCAGGGGATATTTCATACTATTCAGAATAAGTGTATTCCTGTCGCAGAGAAAACTTCTGAGGGGAAGACCTACTTTCTGTGCTTAACTCAAGCAGTTAAGGACATCATGAAACTGCATACAATTGCAGAAAAGTGAATGACAAGTTAAGATGACTGGTCAGAAATATAAACAACAGAATTGCATGACAATTGTGTACAGTTCTGGTCGCCACATTACCAAAAGGATGTGGACTCTTTGGAGAGGGTGCAGAGAAGGTTTACGAGGATGTTGCCTGGTGTGGAAGGTGCTAGCAATGAAGAAAGATTGAGTAGGTTAGGTTTATTTTCATTAGAAAAAAAGGAGGTCGAGGGGGGAACCTGTTTGAGGTTTATAAAATCATGAAGGGTATAGACAAGCTCTTTCCTAGGGTGAAGGATTCAATAACGAGAGGTCACGTTTTCAAGGTGAGAGGTGGAAAGTTTAAGGGGGATACACTTGGCAAGTACTTTACACAGAGGGTGGTGGGCATTTGGAATGCGTTGCCAGCAGAGGTGGTAGAGGCAGGCATGGTAGATTCATTTAAGATGCATCTGGATAAACGCATGAGTAGGTGGAGAGTAGAAGGATATAGATGCTTAGGAATTGACTGACAGGTTTAGACAGTACATTTAGATCGGCTCAGGCTTGGAGGGCTGAAGGGCCTGCTCCTGGGCTGTAAATTTTCTTTGTTTTTTATTCATAAAGAATGACTAAAAATGTCAAATCAGGAGGAGTAGAAGAGGAGGAGCAAGAGCTAGTTATGAATGTAGAAGTTAACAGAATAAAAATGGGGAGTTAGTCAACAATATGTTGGATGAAATTAATAAATATTTTGCTAGATTCTCGGAAGGTTCCATGAGACTAAAAACAAAAAAAAACTCCTCCGTTCAAGATAAGAGCAAAAAAAACAGGAATTATAGGCCAGCAAACTTAGGTTTGTCATGAAGATGGTGCACTCTATTCGGCTTATTCTCTTTACTTCATATTGTATTTCCATGCTCGTACTCCAAAAAAACGTATGGCTTCACACTTCTCCCCATGAACCCACCGGACACCTACCCGCCCACACTACTAACTTGCCTGTGCTCTTGTGATGCTCGACATTATCCTTCTCAATTAGCAATCCTTCCAAGATTTTTATTCACCCATTTGTGAATTTGTGCCGTGGAGACAAAGGTCTAGCTTATTAGCATATCAGGAAGAGCAAGGGCCCAGCAAGGACACCAGAAGAATTACATTACCATCTTACGCCAGCAAGGGAAAAAATAATTGATTAATCATTGCCATCAGTCGGCCAACTCCATATCCATGTCACTATTATCTTTTTTATTTCATGAAATACTAAATGTGCTCTCAGCTTTTTATTTTAATTGGGCTTGGAAGGCAATATGCACTACATCAACAGCAATGATCTCATCAATAATGTTACCACTTCAAGAAACGTCCACCAGGTTTGTTAAGGGAGAACGTGAGGACTGCAGATGCTGGAGACCAGAGTCGAGAGTGCAGTGCTAGAAAAGCGCAGCAGGTCAGACAGCATCCAAGGAGAAGAATCGACGTTTCGGGCATAAGCCCTTCAATAAGCAGTTAGGGAGATCATGAAACTGCTTACAATTGTGGAAAGGTTAACGACAAGTTCACGATGAAGGGCTTATGCCCGAAACATCAATTCTCCTGCTCCTTGGATGCTGCGTGACCTGCTGTGCTTTTGCAGCACTACACTCTCGAACAGGTGAGTTAAACAGGATGTAACCACTGAGATACTTAAGCTGCCCCTCCTTACTTCACCCTGATTTGTCCAGGTGACTATCAGTTTTGTCCTGATTTATTATTCCTTGAAGTAAACCTATTACCAAATTAAAATGCAAAATAAAACAAAGACCTATGGATGCTGGAAATTAAAGAAAAACTTAAGGCTTTGGCAGCACCTGGGTAGAGAAAGCAAAGCTCTCATTTCAAGTCCAGTGACCCTTCCTTCACAGTTCATTGCCAGTGTCTCTGCAATTTCCATTCTCACTTTCCTCAATGTCCTTGGATGCATCGCCTTCCATTTCAGTGTTTTTATCAACTTTATGCAGAGACGATCTATCCAATACTTCCTCTCTTATCTATTGTGAATCCTTTTAACAACTAAGTTTCCTCCGATTTTCACCATAGCCTGGATAGCATATTCTTTCTTGGCAAAGTATTCACTTAATCTAAACCACCTAAAAGACGTAAAGAATTCATTTAATACCTCTGCCATAATCTCTGCCTGCATATGCAAATTGCCTTTCTGGTCCCGATTCAGTCCCACTCCGTTTTTCACTACCATTGTACTACTTACATGTTAACTGAAGCCTTTGGGACTCCCTTTTATGTTAGCTGCCAGTCTTTGTTCCCCCCTCTTTGCTATTTTTATTTTCTTTTCCACCAGCCTTCTGAATGTTCTATATTTCACTAGGTTTTCAATTACTTTACACCGGACACATTTCACAAGAGCACACTCTTTTTTGTAATTTCTACCTCTTTTAAACCTTTGTGTAGTAACAAAAAGATGCACTTTTAACATATTTTCAGCAGTATGGTTGCAGAATATGACTTTTTCTTTCCCCTATTTTCAAACCTTTCACAAAGACATTGTTTTCAATTTTGGAGTTGAAACTTGTATCAAAAATACTTGGGCCATCATGTCTCCAAAGTCAATAATGCACCAAATCTCAGCACTTGAGGCTAACCAAGTCAATAAATTAAATCAAATAAGTCAACAAGATATTTCTTTGAGACTGCTTTCTATGTGCTGCGTGTTTAATAAGACTCATCACCGACTGACAGCTTTGGGTCGATTATTTCCAGTTTTGCTGTTTTATTTAGAAGTTGGTGTTACACGTCTTCAATTTGAGCATAATTCGGTACCGGGGGAGTACGAAGGTGCCACGTTTCAGATTCAACCAAGACTCTGTCAGCCCTCTAATATGAATATAATATGGTGTTTTTTCCACAGCTGACCATGTTTGGCATTGCCAAACGGCGATGACGACATTCAAAGTTACATCACGAGTTAGAAAATATAATGGGAATCCAGACGTTTTAAACAGTAAAATCTCTGTGCTTCAGTTATAAAGTTATTGCTCAGAAGTCACACAACACCAGGTTATATTTGAAATCACAAGCTGTCAGAGTTTTGCTCCTTCATCAGGAGAAGTGGAGGGAACCACACAGGCACAGAATTTCTAGGCAGAGATATGAAAACAATCATACAAATAGTGTGAGTGGAGTGTCAACAGGCTGAATAACAAGTCTTTGCAGGTGATCAAAAGCCTCAAATGGTGTGAGTGAAGCATCAATGGCTGAACTATAATCTGAGGCAAAGAGATAATTACAAATAAAAATTAAAAATAAGATAGCATTGGAGACAAACCAAACAGCCGGAACAACGTGACAGGTCTCAGAACCACATACCGAGGGTCCAACCAAAGTAACAAGTAATCCAAAACTGTACAAACTAATTAAGGCAGAGAGATCATAACAAGTTATCAAGATGATGGCGTCAAAAGAGAACACTAATCAAGATTTCACAAATACAGGACAGTACGATGTGGCTATATGCAACACGGCATGAACCCAAGATCACCTGTGAGGCATGGAACTTGGCTATCAATTTCTGCTCAGTGATTCTGCATTGTTGTGCATCTTGAAGGTTACTTTGGAATAACCTTACCCAAAGATAGAGGCGGAATATTCTTGACTCAAGTGTTCCCAACTGGGAGGGAGCATTCTTGTCAGGCGATTGCTGCACAGTATCCTTTCAACTGTTGTCATAGCATCGGCATGGTCCACCAATACACCATGCCTAATGGCATTCTAGTCTGCAGCATAAGAGTTCAACACTGGCTGAGTCACATGAGTACCTTCCACATAGGTAGCGGGTGATGTTCCCATATGTGATGGTTGTATCTATGTCGATAAATTCTGTGCCCAAGTGGTTCCTTCCACTTCACTTGACAAAGGAGCATCACTCCAAAAGTCTATCATTGCAAATACGCCAGTTGGAGTATAACCTGGTGTCATGTGACTTCTAACCTTGTCCACCCCAGTCCAACATTGGCACCCTCACATTTTAAAGCACCAATTGACACTTCATTGGGTTATAATATTCATGTCATTGTAATTCATTGAGTGTGATCTCTCTGCATCATTAGATGGACAGGTATAGAAAGTTCAACATGTACATATTCTGAACACATGCAAACCAGCTGAATTCAACAATGTAAGGCCACCCACAACACTATTTGAAATCCACGCAGGAACGAGCCAGCTGGCTTTCTGCCATTTATTCCAAAGGCAGCTGTGGGGTTAAGAGGGCTATTTATGAACTAAGAGAGGGGAGGGGAAAGAGTGTGACAGAGAGAAGGGGGGAGGGAGAGAGAGAGTGTGTGCGTACATGTGGGGGGGGGGCAGAAGAATGACAGGGGAAGAGGAAGAACGGAGAGAGAAGAGGAAGAATTGGAAGTGGGGGTCTTGTAGCTTAGACTCATGGAATGGAGACAGGAGGGGGAAGCAGTAGGAGAAAACAAAAGAGGGGTAAAAGGCCAGTGATGAAGAGCCAAGAAGATGAGGGAGAAAGGTAGAGAGGAAGGGAAGAGACTGAATGAGGGTTCAATAGATAAGTTATATGCCTATGAGTGACATCCAAGAAACAAGGAACGAGGTTACAATATCCAAATACCTGACATACAATGACAATGCTCTGAATATGACAGTTCGAGTTAAATAAAGAAACAATACTGAGAAACAAAAACAGAAATTGCTGGAAAAGCAATGTTTGGCAGCATCTGTGAAATCAGAGTTAACACTTCAAGCTGAGTGACCTTTACTCAGAACAGAGGGACGGTTACTCAACCTCAAACATAACTCTAATTTCTCTTAACAGAGGTGCCAGACCTGCTGAGCTTTTCCAGCGATTTCTGTTTTTGTTTCTGATTTATAGCGTCCGCAGTTCTTTCAGAATTTAACAATATTGAAAAACATGGATTGTTAGACAACACTTTCCTTGGAATGAAAATGTTAATTTGCACATAAAACTAAAATATTTTTATGCATAAGAAATGTAAACACTGAAAACTGAGCAACATTATACAGAGAAACTGCATGCTGTTACAAGAAGTAACAAAGTAAATGCCCTTTCACAAGGTTGATTTTCAAACTGCAGAAATTTTCAAAAGCAAGCACTTAATTACAGAATATATGACGAATGTGAACAAAGCCCACCTGGCTAATAATTAGCAGATGTGAGATTTTAATTGGATCTAATTGCACACAGTTGGTGGGTAAAATTGCTTGTTTTCATGAACGAAAGAAGAATGATGAGCACAGCAGTACAAATGAGGAGATAGTGCCTTCATATAGTTTGGAAAGCAAGTTACATTTTAATTAGATCTTTCTGAGATCACACAAGATATGTCAGAACTGCTACACACCTGAAATTTGGAGATAACAGGCATCTCAGCTTCAAAACTGGAGCATCTAGCATGTCTGAAATAAGCTCAAAGAATCATCACCCCATCCAAAAACAGTCCGGTCACATATCAAATCATTTGTGCAACCGGGTATGTTTATTCTCTTTCCCACATGAGGTTATTGGTCATTAGTAGTCATCTGACATTGAAACCATTTATCTGTTTCAGGTATTTTAATATGCCCTACTAGTAAAGGTGTGAGTTTAGCTATTCAATTACATTGTTTTGCGTGCTACACAACACACATCATTTGTTAACAATAATTTTCAACAAAAAAGGTGACAAAACAAAAATAAATTCTAACACAACACTTAAGGCAACAATTCTTTATACTTCCATTATTTAGGACATGGAAACAGTGCATTTATATTACTACCATTTCTCCAAAGTGTTACACATCCAGCCATAGGTCTGATAGCACTTAGTAAATCTGCAGTCATCTTTAAGTCAAGATCATCCAACAGATCTTTCACTTGCATTCATTTGCAATTTTGCCAGTGTTGAAAATTAGATCATCAAAACCATGCAGAATACTTGTTGGTGAATCTATAACTGAATTTTGCTTCCAGGATGAAGATCGAACCAGAATTGCATCGGTACAAGAATTCCATGAGACTTCCCAACCACCTCCATCACATGTTCTCAGATAAAACCACTAAGGCAAAAAATGTAGGCCCAAGGCAGCAAAGCCCACATCCCCTGAATGATCATAATCTAGTACTGTTCACTGATATCACAAATCTGCAATGTTGCTGAGTGCGTTTTTAGAAATCAGTACTCATTGGAATCAAAGATAAGTGCAGACAAAATGCACCTTTTCCTGGAGGGAGTCTAATGCGCACTATGTCATCAGAAAAATCAAGCTGAATTCCTCATCCCACATCTTTAACTATGATTAAAAGAACAAACAGAGAAAGAGACACATCAGTGTAAAGGACACAGTAAGCGGAAACCTTAGTTCTTGTTTAAAACATTCAAAATCGATCTATCATAATCAGTACTCAGTCTGTTATTTTCAGTGCTTTTATAGAACGCTGTAGGTATTTCCAAATTATTCATAATAACAATAATTAAATGACTCGTAATGAGGATCTTCTCACGGCTGTAGCTACTTCTGTTTTCTCTTTGCCATTAATTATGTACATAGGGGAATATGTCACACATTTAAATTTGAATAATAAGGTATTACTGTAGACAACATCAACCGATTTAAGCTACACCCTGCTGAATCGACTGATTCATTTATTTAGGTTGCATTTTCACCTTCATCTCTGTGAGCAGATGCTCCATAGAAAATAAAAGCCTGTGATTTTTTTTTGTTTATTCCAGAGGCATTATGTATAAAAAGCAAATTTGCAGTTGGGGATTGGTGGGGGCAGGACATACAACTTTGATGGAAAGACATTTTATTCAGCTTTACAACACGTTGCTAGCCTGCACTCTGGCACAATCGAAGGACATTCGCCATTGACACACCACTGCTGGCTTTTACCTTCTTCAAGGCTATCCTCTCGAGGCTTACTTAGTCATTGCTGACAGGATTTAATGTAACTCCTGCTGATCCATAGTGCTATCCAGCACTGCATGAAACACAAAGAAAAGAACAGAAGCAAAAACCAGACTTTAATAATTTAGATCATCCAGAAGATGTGTCAGTGCCCTATTTTTCTTCAGTAGCAAAATAGCTAGCAAACTCAGAATACCCATTTAAAAAGATTTCATCGCAACTAAAAAGTATAAATAAAAAGAAGCCTTTTATGAAGTTCATGAGAGTCCATCTTCCCTCTCACTTGCAATAATTTATTTACTTGTAGAATTTCAGTAAGCAATCCAATGATAATTCCTGTTCCAGTGTTTCTAGTGTCAAATGTTGTTTTTTTGAGTTGAAAGGTCAGTAAACGGTTGTGCTGCTGACAATTCTGCCCTTTAATCATCGACCAGGAAATCCAGGGCACAGTAATTTGCACATGACAGCTGCCATGGGAGAAAACTAGCAAAATGCATCGGAAGAACGACAAAAAGGCTTAATTTTACCACATGATGCCACAAATTCAGAAAACAGCTTGACAAGAGTCAAGAGACACGTGATGGCAAATTTGGTACTTAGCATGACGCAGAATCACAAACATACCCAGCATTCCTTCATTTTTATGGAAAGGAAACAAACAGTAAGCACACCAAGTGCCAAAAGAACAACATATGCCAGAGGAACAAGATTTGTTTTAGTACATGATTCCAAAATCTGGAAAATTGTTTTTCTACATTTTCTACGGTTATACATATATAAAAAGGAGCTGTTTAAACTTATTAAAAACATCACTCTTCTGGGCATTTAGGAACTCCATTCCCTTAAGAATTTACAACTTTTCAGTCAACATGATGTACTCTGCTTAATTTTGAATACAGTCTTCAAAGTATAGACTAGATTCTCCTTCCATCACAAACATTACAGAAACTGCCTGCTCCTCAAACCATATAACCTCAGTCTACAACACACCTCTCTTATCTCTCAGAAGATTTTCACCGATAGAGTCCACTCCTCACCTTCTTCAGTATTGTTGAAATGTTATTGCCCAATTTCCACACCAATCTTGTCAGCATAACTCCGATTACCATCTGCCTCCCATCGCAGCATGGGTCAAGATAATGGTATTGTGGTAATGACACTGGCTCAGTAATTCAGAGGCGAAAGTTCTGGGTAAACTGGGTCCAAATTCCACCACAGGAACTGTGGTGTGACAGCACATCAACAACAATGTAGTCGACTCTCAGTGGGTCGATTCGGAAGCAAAGAGTGCTGGGCCTTGCCAGCAATGTTCACATCCAGAAAATATCTTTTTTTTAATTAAAGCACTCTCAGGCTTCTCTTCCTGGTCAAATCATGTTGGGTTTTACCAAGTTTTCTGTGCCTCCAGACCAGTCAACAGTTTCCTATATGCTGACTTCCTACTGTTTCTTCAAAACGGGATTACAAAAGAGTGGTAGAACAACAGGTTTATCACATCCACTCTGGCCTCTGCAAGAGCAATTTAGCTTATCCTGTTCCAATGCGACCTCCCTACTGACCATTATCCAGTTTCTTCTGAAATCTTCTTCCATCCTATTATCAGGCAGTGCATTCCAGATCCAACGCAAATGCTCATAAAACGTTTTCAACATTTTGTCTTTGTTTCTTTTGCCAATTATTTTAAGTATCAACATTTATGAATGAAAGGGTAAAGAAAAGCAGAGTTCCTAACACAGATCCCTGGGGAGCACAACTATAAACCTTCCTCTGGTTTAAGAAATGACCATTCAATTTGACTTTGTTTGCTGTCACTAATTCAATTGTATATCCATGCTGCCCCTGTTCTGTTTATTCTAACTTTGCTCATAAGCCTGTTTGTGGCATTTCATCAAGCAGCCTTTGGAATTAAAATACACAACAAAAGCCACACTGTCCTCATTCACTATAGAACATAGAACATAGAAAAATACAGCGCAGTACAGGCCCTTTGGCCCTCGATGTTGCGCCGATCCAAGCCCACCTAACCTACACTAGCCCACTATCCTCCATATGCCTATCCACTGCCCATAAAAATGCCCATAAAGAGGGAGAGTCCACCACTGCTACTGGCAGGGCATTCCATGAAATCACGACTCGCTGTCACTCTCTCGGCAGAGCAGGTAAGGGCTGTTTGGCAGTGGCTGCTTGTAGGCTCGGTGACGGGCTCCTGATGAAGGGCTCTGGCCCGAAACGTCGAATTTCCTGTTCCTTGGATGCTGCCTAACCTGCTGTGCTTTAACCAGCAACACATTTTCAGCTCTGATCTCCAGCATCTGCAGACCTCACTTTTTACTCGAATGTTCCTCTTGCAACATGTTTGAGGTGAGGGATGCCATGGTCGTCCCTGCTGATTACATTTGCAGGAAGTGCACCCATCTCCAGCTCCTCCAAGACCGTGTTAGGGAACTGGAGCTGGAGTTGGATGAACTACGGATCATTCGGGAGGCAGAGGGGGTCATAGATCGGAGCTTTAGGGAAGTAGTAACTCCAAAGATTGCAGACAGATGGGTGACAGTGAGGGGGACTGGGAGGAAGCAGCCAGTGCAGAGACCTCCTGCGGCCGTTCCCCTCAAGAACAAGTATACCGTTTTGGATACTTGTGAGGGGGACGACTTACCAGGGGTAAGCAATGGGGTTCAGGCCTCTGGCACGGAGCCTGTCCCCGTTGCCCAGAAGGGAAGGGTGGAGAAGAGCGGAGCAACAGTTATTGGGAACTCGATAGTTCGGGGCACAGATAGGCAGTTTTGTGGGGGCGAGAGAGACTCACGTTTGGTATGTTGCAACCCAGGTGAAAGGGTACGTGACATCTCTGATCGTGTTTTCCGGGTCCTTAAGGGGGAGGGGGAGCAGCCCGAAGTCGTGGTCCACATTGGCACCAACGACATAGGTAGGAAGAGGGCTGAGAATGTTAGGCAGGCTTTCAGGGAGCTAGGTTGGAAGCTCAGAGTTAGAACAAACAGAGTTGTTGTCTCTGGTTTGTTATCCATGCCATGTGATAGAGAGTCGAGGAATAGGGAGAGAGAACAGTTAAATGCGTGGCTACAGGGATGGTACAGGAGGGAGGGATTCCGGTATCTGGATAACTGGGGTTCTTTCTGGGGAAGGTGGGACCTCTATAAACAGGATGGTCTACACCTGAACCTGAGGGGCACCAGTATCCTTGGGGGTGGGGGGGTGGGGTGGGGGGAGTTTAAACTAACTCTGCAGGGGCATGGGAACCTAGACTGTAGCTTTAGGGTGCAGGACATGGAGTGTAGGGAGGTTAGGAACATGGCATCAATCTCGAAGGAGGGTGCCTGTAAAAAGGAAAGTGGCTTGAAGTGTGCATACTTCAATGCAAGAAGTATACGAAATAAGGTAGGTGAACTTGCAGCGTGGGTTGGTACCTGGGATTTCGATGTTGAGACTATTACGGAGACATGGGTAGAACAGGGACAGGATTGGTTGTTGCAGGTTCCAGGGTTTAAATGTTTTAGTAGGGTCAGAGGTGGGGGTAAAAGAGGGGGAGGTGTGGCATTGCTTGTCAAAGATAGTATTACAGCGGTGGAAAGGACAATGGATAAAGACTCGCCATCTGAGGTAGTTTGGGCTGAGGTTAGAAATAGGAAAGGTGAGGTCACCCTGTTATGAGTTTTCTACAGGCCTCCTAATAGTCCTAGAGACGTAGAAGAAAGGATTGCGAGGATGATTCAGGAGAAGAGTGAAAGTAATAGGGTGGTTGTTGTGGGGGACTTTAACTTTCCAGATATTGACTGGGAAAGCTATAACTCGAGTATGTTAGACGGGTCGGTGTTTGTCCAATGTGTGCAGGAGGGTTTCCTGACACAATATATAGACAGGCTAACAAGAGGTGAGGCCATACTGGATTTGGTTCTGGGGAACGAACCAGGCAAGGTGTTAGAATTGAAGGTAGGTGAGCACTTTGGGGACAGTGACCACAATTCGGTGACTTTTACTCTAGTGATGGAGAGGGATAAGTGTGCACTGCAGGGCAAGAATTATAGCTGAGGGCAGGGAAATTATGATGTGGTGAGGCATGACTTAGGATGTGTGGCTTGGAAAAGTAGGCTTCAAGGGAAGGGCGCAATCGATAAGTGGAGCTTGTTCAAGGAGCAACTATTGAGTGTCCTTGATAAGTATGTACCTGTCAGGCAGGGAGGAAAGGGTCGTGTGAGGGAGCCGTAGTTTAATAAGGAATTGGAATCCCTTGTTAAAGGGAAGAGGGCGGCCTATGTAAAGATGAGGCGTGAAGGTTCAGTTGGGGCGATTGAGAGTTATAAGGTAGCCAGGAAGGATCTAAAGAGAGAGCTAAGAGCAGCAAGGAGAGAACATGAAAAGTCCTTAGTTGGTAGGATTAGGGAAAACCCAAAGGCTTTCTATAGGTATGTCAGGAATAAAAGAATGACTAGGGTAGGAATAGGTATAGAGGATAGAAGTGGGAAGTTGCGTGTGGAGCCTGAAGAGATTGGGGAGACACTGAATGAATACTTTTCATCAGTATTCACTCAGGAACAGGACATTGCTGCCGATGTGAATATTGAGTCACAATTAATTAGAATGGATGGCTTTGAGGTATGTAGGGAAGAGGTGTTGGAAATTCTGGAAAGAGTGAAAATAGATAAGTCCCCTGGACCTGATGGCATTTATCCTAGGATTCTCTGGGAAGCAAGGGAGGAGATTGCAGAGCCATTGGCCTTGATTTTTATGTCCTCATTGTCTACAGGAATAGTGCCAGAAGACTATTTGTTATCTCATCAGCACAAGTTAATTTAACATGAAAAAAATGAACAATTTATTCTGAACAAAAAGCAGTGTTGCCTTTCTTGCAATTAATCCCCACTTGTTCAAATGATTGTTCAGTTTGGCCTGTAGTTTTATTCTAAAAGCAAATAATTCTTACAACTGAACTCCCAAAGTTAATGCTTGGGACACCAGCTAATTTTTTCTTCATTAGATGAATTGCTCATGCTCAAAATGTAGACTCTCCTGCTCTTCAGATGCAACCTGACCGGCTGTGATTTTCCAGCACCACACTTTTCAACATCTACCTGACAATGTGGAAATTTGCCCAGATATGTCTAATATACGAAAAAGAGGACCAATTCAACGTATACTCGAAACATCAATTCTCCTGCTTCCTGGATGCTGCCTGACCGGTTGTGCTTTCCCAGCGTCACACTTTTTGACTCTAATCTCCAGCATCTGCAGACCTCACTTTCTCCTTATGTATTTGCAAGTCAACTGAGCAACAAATACTTAATAGCAAAGTGGGTTCAGATGTCCTGGAAAACATGTGAAGTACAAATTGTTTGGTATTTGTGTTGCAATTTTAAAAGGAATGAGTGAATAGTCCATGGCCAAAATGAAATTCCTAAATACATATGCGATTCCATCTCAGTAGGTGTGGTTGGCCGAAGCTTAATTAAGCTCCAGCTACTGGTAGAAGTGTACCAGTGAAATTCCCAAAGGGAGAATATGTGATTAATATATCCACTTCAGTGAATATCTGGGTAATTGTGCCACTTTATTTTGGAACCTACTCTGCTAAATTTCTATACACTATCTGGCACTAATGTAGCAATACAGTGTGGGATGCAAGGGCATAACACAGATATTTTCTGTTCAGGGATATTTAAACATACCTCTGGACCGGGTAGGGCATGAACCCAGATCTCCTGATTCAGAGGTGTGGGCATTACCTCTGCACTACCTTAAGGGTGTGATGTGGATATTTTATGAACCATCTGTTCAGGGATATTATTGCACACATCTAGACCAAGTGGGACTTGGACCTGGGCTTTCTGATCGAAAGTTGGGGCACTATCAATGCACCACTAGCACCCTTCCCAAAGCTCCACCACAACAGCAGGTATGATTTGACCTGATCCTCCTGGCTCAGAGGTTGGAACCCCAGGGGATGCCATGTTGATAATTTCTAATCAACCTGTTCAGAGATGTTACTACACACCTTGGGAGGAGGTGGGACTCAGATGTAGGGACACTACCGTTGCGCCACAAGAATCCTCTCACAAACTTGTGTCTTCCATGAGAAAATTTGTGTCATCCACACCTGCTGTCCACCAGTCAAGGGCTTAACAATGCATTAAATCAAACTAGCAAATGTGGATGCTGCCCGACGTGCTGGGTTTTTCCAGTACTTTGCTGAACGAGACACACGTCATTTGTCTAGTAATCCGCTCGGGACCCTTCTGTTGGCCGACCTTGTGCAGGTGAGAAAGGAACAAGTTGTTTATTTGATTTGGAGGTGGCTGCAAGAAAACGTACCAGGCAACAAAATGCAATAATCCAATCAAAGTGAGCTCTGACAGTTTTCGCAAATGATATTATGAAATGAAAGGCACAGAGATACTGCAATGGACTGATGATTGGCCAGGCATTTTAGCTCACTAACAGAATCTGAAGGGAATCTAACTCTCTGACTCTGGTGCAGGTAAATCTACATTCTAAATCATAAAAGGTGGGCCTTGACTCTCCAAGCCATTGTAGGCTGACCAGCACTCCATCATGACAGTTATAGTTTGATGAAGCATAGCAGTGACCCCCACCCAGAAGGAGCCCCTAAGCCTCAGTGAAGCTCTCTCCAGGAGAAGTAGTTCGATATAGTGTGTGTAATCACAATCAGTTGTAAATCCCATTATGCAAAGTTTGCAATGGGTGATTTTGGAGATGCTCAAGACCACCAATTTAATTCAAAACATCTGCACGTGCTCGGAACTCAATTTCTGCAAATTCACAGCCCAGTGACTAATCTGTTTCACTTCTCCCAACTTACTGATCCCAGAACTCCATCAAGAACTAGTATTGGAGAGGAAGTGAATGGTCACAGTCATTACACAACTTCTTCATCTGATCACACTGAAAATAAAAAATCAGTAACTCTAGACCATTGAGCATGTAAAAACTAGAAGCAGATGTAAGTAATTCAGTCCCTGAAGCCAGCTGCACCATTCATTATCACCTTGGCTGATCTCATCTCAGCCTCAACTCTACCTTCCTGGCCACTCCCCATAACCCTTCAAACCAGCACTAATTAAAAATCTCTCTCCTCCTCAAATTTATTCAGTGGTTTTTTTCCCCAGCAACAAACAGTATGTTAACAGCTCCACAAAGTACAACAACTGATACTTTTGATGTTTTCCTTTAAAAATGAACTTTCACTTTCTCCCTCTAGGTAACAGATTGCCTTCGAGAACCCCCCACTATGATCTCTGACATCTTCCCACAGTCTCACATTGTAATTTTCAAGTGCAGCCAAATGGCTTCCTACAATTTTCCAACTGGACCAGCTGTTCAGAGCTGACACTTCATTGTTGTTTGCACTCGCCTTACCAGAGACAGAACTTCTTTTCCAATTCTGTAGAGCCAAGAGCAACACATTTCTGGAATTGAAACACATTGGTAAATCTTACTAAGAAAGCAACCCACTTCTGTATAGGGTGCAAAGAAACAGGTTATTAGGTTTCAGTGTACATTGAAATCCAAGAGTATGGAACAACTGTTGATGAAATTTCAATAATTTTTAAGTTACCCATTCAGCGATTAGCCAGGCCTTTCATAAGATATCTAGCCGACCCCTGCAGGCTTGTTTTGTCAATCTCACTGACTGTTCCAGCTGCCACTTACACTGGAATTTGCCAACACTCTTAAAGCGTTCTTGAAACGTGCCCTGCATCTTAATGCTGTGTGTTCAAAATGTCTTGTTAATGTGATAAGCTTACCATCTGCTTCTATTTCAAAAATGTTACGATGATTCAGCACAGGACCACACTGAATGGCATTAAGATACAAATATGGTAATGTTTAACAAAAATTCAACTTGCTTTCCAAAGAATAAATCAAGCTCTATATAAATAACAACACTGATTTACCACAGAAATAGTGACAAAAACAGGTTCAATTTGAAGTTGTTCCAGTAAGATAATGATGCAACTCCAATTGAGATAGCTTTAAAAATGTACAGGTACTCCATGGGAAACAAGAACAGACATGAAAGAGGGGGGGAAAAAACTCCACTTAGCTTCAAAATCAACTTTTGCTTGCATACTAATTGCATCAATTAACTTAATTCCATTCCTCCAAAAAATATCAACCTTTTTTTCCTGTTGCTGATTACTGTGCCAAAGCTTCATGATCGTCTGTTCCTTGTTCAGCTCAGTCCTTGCTGGCTGCACCGAGATATTGCACTCATTGTCATCGGAGCCATCACTATCCAGCCAGATCCTGCTCTCACCAATTATCTGTAAATTTGCACATTTCAGAAAGAGTTCACTGGTGAGCTCGAGCAAGCAAAATCTCTTCAATGCATTGTGCATTTTCTCCCCTTCCCAGTATAGATCAGCTCAGGTTAGCATGTCAGGGAGCTTCCCAAGGGCTTTTAAAGTTTACGTTTTGGGTGTCTACCTTTGATAATTCATGAAATATTAGCAAGTACAGTGGGCCACTCATCCTGCTGAGTCAACTCTGCCATTTAATACAATCATGACTGATCGAGCAATTCAATGCCTTTCGTCTACACTATTCCCACAACCTTGCACACCATTAATTATCACATATGCATAAACCTCTCCTTTAAATATATTTAAAAATAGCTTCAACAGCCTTCTGGGCTAGTGAATTCCAAATTCCATCTGAATAAGAAGTGTTCTGATCTTGGTCTGAAATGATCATCTGGTTTGAGGCACCCCCAACGAAGGGAGACATTTTACCGGTGTCTGCCCTGTCCATCAGTATTTTATAGGTTTCAATGAGATCACCTCTCATTTTTCAAATCTCTAGAGAATACAGGCCCAGTTTAGCGAATCTACCTTCACAGGACAGTCCTGCCCTGCCAGGAAGGAGTCTAGTGAAGCTTCTACTGCCAGGGAAGGGGAGCACCAGACTTTAACCGGGGTAAGGAGACAAAAAGTGCACACAGCACATGTGTGGTCTAACCAAGCTGCAACACAAGTGAAGCAGGAAGAGCAAAAAAATTGAATTATCTATACCAGCTGAGGGCCTAGAGTGGGGCCTTTAGCTGTTGGCTACGAGGCATTTAGTGTACCTGGGGTGAACTCTGGTCTTTGTCAGCATCACACAAGTGGCTGGGGGCCTGTAGAGAAGCGGCTGGTGAGCCCAGATGGCGGTCAGCGTTTAAACCACAGCATGCAGCCGTGGGGACCGAGTGATCAATCCGAGTGTGGGATAGCGATTGAACCCTTGTGGGGAAAGCCCAGCATGGAGCAACTGCAGGCCTAGAGCAAAAGGAGGTCTGTAATTTCTGCAAAAAAAGGTTTAATTTCCTGTCTTATTTAATACTTTATACTGAGAAGAACTGTCATGTTCAACTTCTAGCTCACATTTATTTTTCTACATTTCACCGAAGATTTTGTACCTGGGTACCTTGTACCCAAAATGGTGAAACAAATGGCAACATTGTAAACTTTTACATTGTCCTCATGTATCCCGGTTCTTGAATATATGTGACAATAAAATCTCACTCTAATATAATTGTTATTGCCTAGCACATTCTATTGAGAAAACAAAAAAAGTAAACAGGCACTGGAATTAGTCCTTAGAAAGAGTATCAGACCTCAACACGATAAACATCTGTGAAAAAAATTAACGGATTAACAACCAAAGTTGCTGAAAATGCAACTGTAGCTTCAGATTTCAAGGAACTTTGATTCCTTGAGGCGGCAGCAGAGGGCTTGGACAGGACCAACCAGGAGCTCTACTCGACAGCTCATGGTCAACAAAAGAAACTTTCTTTTTAATCCTATGAAAAAATTACTGCCACCTGAATAAAAAGATAGTGAATGAACAACAAGTAGTTTTGGCAGAAATTGTGTCTTTGGTTTCAGATCACAAACATGCTTGTGTCATAATGTGTACAATATAAAATGCATTATGAAACAAGCTCAGGGTGTTTATCTTCCTTGGCTTTCAATCATCCACAATGACAATGCATCGCTTTTGTATCAATACAAATATGATCTAGTCAGGACAGAAGCATTCTTGTGGCTCAGTGACTAAAACCACCATGGAACAGACAAACAAGAAAGCCTGATAGAGCTTCAGTCCTGATCTGTGCGGAGTTCACCAAAGTCAGATTTAGTGATTTCACAATGTGTTTGAGAACTGCTCAAAGCCAGGTTTCCTGGTCAGGATCCAATAAACACTGGTGAATGGTTGGAATCTGCCTCACGCAAGGATAGGGTTTGACTTAGCTGCAATGACTTCGACAATCAAATAATCCACAAACATGCACTGTCCAGACTCTTCCAGTACACAGCACCTGTTTAAATCAGTTACTACAGAATTAATATGGAATGAGTCTCCATCTTTAAGTGTAGAAAAAAAAACCAGAAAGCTGGCAAACATCTCTCATGAAATGACAGCATTTGTCCTATTCATGAGCAGTGGACCATCACATCTATGCAGGATTCCAGGAGTTACAGATGAAATTAATTAATGACCACTTTCAGAAATCAATGACTGGATTCAGATCAAAGTTTCCCAATTGTCTATCAGTCATTAATTTTTCAAGCTGTGACATTGCATCCTGCTTGTTCTTCTAAAGTTGCTCAACTTAAACAGGGACAAACGGTGCAGGGACAAATGCTGACACATGGAGGCAAACACAGCACTCTTTAGCTTTAATAAAGAGAGGTTCAGGCATGTTGTTTGAGTTAATGCAGTTTTACAAAGGCATCTCAAGTGTTTAAAAAAATTCCTCTTTTTTGTTTAAAACAAGCTTCACAAAATATCTGTTTTGTAAAGTATGCGCCAGGGAAATTAAATGATCCATTTGTAACTATGTTTTTCCAAATCTTGGCAGCTTATAGTCGCACGTACACCAAACAGAACAATAAGCAAGAGCCAATGATTTTAACACACAACATTGATGCAATTTACGAAAAAGAAGAGATGGGGGAGGGGGGAGAGGAATGAGTCAAACAGCACAGGGCAGCTTAAGGAAGGAAATTTTACAAAGAGAAAAAGGAGAAAAAACAAATCTACCATTTATACAAGTGCTTTACATATCCCATAGAATCTCTCAAAGTATTTAAGAGCCAGATACTTTGTGAAGTGCAGCCACCTCTGTCAAATATACAGATGTACAAACAGAAAAAAACATAAAAGAGTAGGCATTCAGCCCATCCAGCCTATGCTGCCATTCAACACGATGACAGTTGATTAGTTATCCCAAAGCTATACACCTGCTCTCTCCTTCTCCTGCACTTTTGCTACTGATTCTTTTACCGTTTGCCTTGTACTTATTTCACTCTTGTGGAAAGGTACTGAACTGCCTTTGGTCCAGGTCAAAATGTTCATTAGCTCTTAGGAACTTCTCTGCATTGTTATTTAATTTTCAGCTCCAAAATAAGCCCTCCAAAAAATATCAATCAATCTGAGCAGAGAACATCAATTTCCAGCCACAAATCGGAAAGACCAACTGGTGGGGGCTAGCAAGTGAGAGTTTACTGTGGGGGTGTATGCATGCATGATTATGACTAAGGAAAATATTGATATTAATTATTTTAAGTTGTAATTTTTTCATCCAAACCATATCACTAGCTGGAGATGATAAATCTGAGCAATATCTGGGTGAAGTTAGGATAAAAGGTTAACACGACAAAACATCAACACTAACTGAACACGACAAAAACAAAACAATTACATTTTCTCAATACATTGAGCCATCTGCACAACACAACAAACCAAGCCTACGGGGCAACCAGATTTAAAATTGTGAACCCACAACAAAATATGGACGTTAAAGGCTGAACCAGATGTTAGTGCGTAAAAACAAGATTTGTTTTGAGTGAATATGCCAGAAAGACCTCCCCAGAGGAAAGCAATCCACACCAAGATTTTATTAGCATTATTCCAAGTTACAAACCTTGGCAATGAAGTGCGGCTGCAATGTCCCATTTCCTTCTATCATCCCCATCCTCAGAAATGAAAATGAAATAGTCATAAATAACTACCTCAAGGGATTGCCAAAGAGGAGGAAAAGTTAGAGAGTCAGGCAGTCAAGGCACAGACCCCACACAGTGTGAAGGGTGGAACCTAGTTTGACAATTCCTTAGAAAATAATTTAGACCATTCTGAAATGCTGTTGCACACTCCACTCAATCCAACAACCCTGACACTCAGCAAAATAAAGGCACCAGTAACATACTGTTTTGAAGCAAAATAACATTAAATGGGACAATGTTAAAATGAAGTAACTGCATTCTGGTGTGAGGAGTCCCAATTTTGCATAACAACTTGTCACCTTATTGAATGCTTTTTGAAAATCCAAATAGAATAGAACTACGAGACACCCTCATCTCTTTTGTCACTTCCCTCCCACCAAGACCATGTGGATGTCCCAGTGACCACTTGTACTGAACCTTGTACAGTTTCAGAAAGACCTATCTGCCATAATTAGACATTATTGCACCTTTACACTTTCTTGGATGAAACCTCAATGCGCAGTAGATCAGAAACAGTTATTTTCCTGAGTTCTGCAATGCATTGGACTTCATGAAATTTATCTTATAATAAACGTTGACTTGACCTTTTAGAAATAGATGGTTTCCTGGCAGTATAATTGCATTTAACACTGTGATGTCACTAAAATGACAGAGCAATAGCAAATACCTGTGCATCACTAACTTTTGACACTAACACCTTGTTTAATAGCCATCCCTTGGAAGCTATTTCAAATTCAGTGTCTTAATTGTTTGGCTTATGGATTGCTTTTCATCTTAAAAATAGCAGGAAATGCAGTAGAAATAGCATTGGTTCATAAGTGACATTTTTAGAACTTGGGACAGTACATGTGCTTTTGGGAGGATAAAAGCTCTCTTATTTGTTGGGTTGTTAGACCTTCTAAGAACTCCTCTAGCAACAACTGGGGGGTCTTGTAAAATCCAGCACGTGGCGTTCCTGCCTCCCAACACCTGAACCCAAACTGTTTAAATGGCAACGATACTGTCCACCATGAGCAAGTCGGCAGTGAGCAGAAGGATGCTCCGCTCCTCTATCCCCATACTTCCTCAGTGTTCTTCATACCTCCCTGCCAGGAGAAAGTCAGGTCTGCAGATGCTGGAGATCAGAGTCAAGAGTGTGTTGCTGGAAAAGCACAGCCAAGGGCTCGTCGATTCTCCTGCTCCTCAGATGCTGCCTGACCTGCTGTGCTTTTCCAGCAACACATTCTTGACTCATATCTCCCTGCTACTCTACTCTTTCCTCAACTCTCTTCTGCTAAGACATTATGGCTTAGAACTCTGCTGTGAGGATGCAAGTACATGGATTTTACTGACACCAAGTAAATACTTGCTTTCCTAAAAGCCTTATTGTATCCAAGTGCTGAATGTAAAGAAACTTAATGAGTTGAATGATTGGGAGCATAACACGGTAGAATCTGTGACTACTGACCAGTTTGAAAAACAAATCAACCAAGTGTGAAATACTGTGTCCAATGGGACAGTGTGGCTGGTTGGCATATCTTACTTCCATCATGAGTTTTCTCCGTGAACATACACATGGTTTTGGGGAAAAACAGTTGTTTTGACCCATCACTGTCGATCTGGGTTGTTAGTTCAAGATGGCATTGACAAAGGCTGAGCAATAAGTTGGTCTTGCTGCCCTCTAGGCTGTGGACAATGTTGACTGCACAATGGCACAGGGAGAAATTACAACACTGCTCAAATGAAAAAATGTGCATTGTCACTTGGATTTTACAAACATTTGATAATTATCAAATTTGCTTACTCATTATATATCTTATCCTCGAATCATCAGCTTCTCCATCTCCTGAAGCTGCCTGGCTTCCTGTGTTCTTCCAGCCTGCTATTTATCTACCAATCAGACTGAATAGCTGTATCTATGAATGAATGCATCAACTTCATGGCATTATGTTGCTGTTGCTTATGCCCAAAGTGACCCAGGCAGCCTTGTTCCCTAGTATCGAAAGATAGTATGCAACAAGCAATTTGGAAGGTCGCCTTTACCACAACTGCAAAGACCTTTTGCTTTAATTGTGAAGAACACACGTGAGACAGCACCTTCAACAGAGTGCAGTTCTAGTCCTCTTGCCTAAGGAAGGATATGGTGACCACAGAGGAGTGCAACGGAGGTTCACCAACTGACTCATCGGACGCCAGTAATTTATTTCTTAAATACGATCACAGATTGTGGGTGTCACTGACTAGGTCAACATTATTGTCCATCCCCAACTGGCTGGAGGATAGTCAAGAGTCAACCACATAGTTGTGGGCCTGGAATCCCATGTCGGTCAGATTAGGTAGTGACAGCAGATTTTCTTCCCTGAAGGACAATCAACAATGGTTACATGGTTGTCCAGAGGTCGGTTCTCTCGTTCAGATGTTATTCAATTCAAATGTCACCATCAGCCATTGTCCTAGAACTATGGTAAAAGGAGCTCTGGATTGTTGTTGCCGTGACATTAATCACAACATGAACACCTTGCTCTATATCTTCTTATCCCATGAGGAGAGACTCAGGAGATGGGAGCTTCAATCTCTGCAGCTTAGAAAAATGAGATGCACTCTCTGAGAACTGAGGAAAGGATCTATCCTCTGGCTATAGGACCTAAAATCAGGGGACAGGGTCTCAGATTAGAAGGCAAGCCATTTAGAACTGAGAAGATGATGAACCTGGTCACTAAGGGAGTGGTGAATCTTCAGAATCCTCCACATCAGAGGTCTGTTTAAGCTCAGTTATTAAGTTCAAAACTGAGATTAAAAGATTTCTAGTTGTAAATTCCATCAAGGATACAGAGATAAAGCATGAAATAAGGTGGATGATCAGCCATGGTCCAAAAGGGCAGAGCATGCTCACAGTGTATTGAAGAGCTTACTCCCATGTCCCTGTGGTCAGTATTGATATTTCATAAGAAGTGTCTGCTTTAATGAGGCAATGTTATATATAACTGCCAGTTAAAGTTAACGCAGGAAATCCAAGAGAAATGTTTTCAACACTCTCCCTTTAGCATCGTTAAATTACTGCAATATCATCTGCAAAATTTATCAGTGTAGAATCTTTACAATAATTCATACAACCATGTCAAGTTTGCCATTTTGTATGTGGTCTACTGTGGAGACAACAACGGGCATCTGTTCACCTGCTGGCTGGCCTTATTCCCAAGGCAGCAGGCAGTGGTGCTCCAGATGCAATGTGATCATGTCTAAATCCATCAGAGTAGCTGACCTGGTGCACTGAGACACAATGGCTGGATATGTTAACCTATTTGACTAATTGAAATTCTTTTTCTCCCTCTTGAGGAATTAGTTTACATTCAGAATTGAAATTAATGCTTGCAGCCAATTTTTAAAATGCTGATTTGCTGGAGCAGACACAGTCTGGTCATCTTACAGGGGAAATGTGTAGAGCAGTTCAGATCCTGCAGCCTCCTCTGCTGTTAAAGCAGGGTGATTATTAGACATCATTTAAATTATGCACACTAATCTGCAGTACAGTCTCCCATATTGCTCCAATTTAGCACAACAGAGACAGTGCAGGGAATTTAGCCTCCGAAAAGCTAATCTACAAGATTATCTCCACTGATTGATGAAGCAGTTAACTCAAAAATTAATGCATGAACAAGTGGATGGTAGAAGTAATTTCTTCCCACACAGCAGATTATTAGAACATCGAAAGCCTTGTACCACAAATGACAACTGAAGCATAGATTTCAATATCATCTGGAAAGGAATTGGGTAAGTATTTAACACAATTAAAAGTAGGAAATAGGATTAGAGTAGACGGCTTTCAAGACACCAAGGACCGGATGTGAAATGCATAGTTTAACTAAGAGTACAGAAGCAGACTATATTTTTGTAATTGAATGCTAACACCGATTTAGGGTAACGATGGTAATTCACTTTGATTTACGACTATGTTGTTCCATGACTGATAAAGTTCAGTATTCCTTGTGCAGACACTGTCAGGCATGAAAATAGCAGGAGCTAAACTGAATTGTGGTATTGAACTCACAGCCAGATGGTACACAAGAGCACACTGGCAGTTGCCAGAGTATACCATCTTTCTGATGTTTCCCTTAATTAGTGTTATTAACTATTATTTTTAATATTTACTGTGTGGTAAATAGCAAATGGAAATCTGGAGCAAAACTCCCCAGTTTACAGAGTAGAGACAACTACTTCAAGCCGACATTTCCAATGAGTCCTCAGATGTTTATTGTATTATCTTTCATAGATATTTGCCAAGACTTTACTCAAGTAGGATACATTTACCTATCATTACACAAATTATTGTATTTCAACAGTACTCCCTTAGCTATGAACAGCTTTGGCACATTACAAGACAATATAAAGAAAGAACCTGGCTTCATAGCCAGTCAATAACCAACATAGAACTTGCAGAATAAACCTAAATTCAAAGGCAACCTAACTTTGTAGCTAAATCTTGGAGTGTACTTTGGCTGATTTCATTCTGCGTGTTATCTTACACATTTCCTTGGCCACTCAATCAGTCCACTTGTCTTTAATGTTAAGCTAGAATGAGTTGGGATCCTGCCTCTCATCTCAAAACATTTATACTTGTCAATCTTCTGGGTCACAGGCATGTTTGCATCCAGGAATATACAAAACTGTAGTTGAAACAGAATAGGGAAAGTTCCAGTCAATCATTCTACCTGGCTGAAATATTTGTTCTGTACAAATTATCCTGTACACAAAATAATGTGAACAAAATAAGAATTTTGCCTTTCATCAATTCCATACATGCCACCAATTCTTAGAGGAATGCAGGTGACAATAGTTTCTTAATAATTCTACCAGCATTCTTGTGCACCACCAAGTGGGGCTAACAAGTGAGTGCAGGAAGACTGAGTAAGTTAGTTATTCATCGGCACAACAATAAGCCAGGCAACGAGGATTCAGAGTCCAAAACAAGGATCATTTTTTCGGCCATCAGTGAACATAAATTATCTTAACTTAGAGTCATTCCTATAAGTCAGCCATTGGTTCAATGTCCCTCCCTGCCTCAGAGCGGTGTGCACACAACTGCACAAAAAGAGAGAGGAAAACCTCACAACAAAAAAAAACTGCAAGTCAAATCAAACTGCTTTTGGAAGGTGAATGTAGCTTGTATTTCTTAAATCAGGCAAATTTAGTTTTAAGAGGCTGATGGGTGACCTTATAGAGGCTTATAAAATGATGAGGGGCATGGATAGGTTAAGTCGTCAAGGTCTTCACCCCAGGGTGGTGGTGGTGGTGGTGGAGGGGGTGCAAAACTCAAGGCCTAAGATTTATTAGGGTGACAGGGGAAAGATTTAAAAGGGACCTACAGGGCAACATTTTCTCGCAGACAGTGATGCATGTGTAGAATGATGTGCCAGAGGAAGTAGTGGAGGCTGGTACAATTATAACATTTAAAAGCAACTGATGGGTACATGAATAGGAAGGATTTAAAGGATATGGGCGAAACACTGGTAAATAAGGCTGGATTGATTTGGGATAGCTGGTAGGCATGGACAAGTTGAACTGAAGGGGCTGTTTCCATTCTGTACATCTCTATGACTCTAAGTGCTTTGATATTTGCTTTAATCAGTACAATTTTAGCTTTGGACATGAAACATTAAAAAACAGAAATAGGCCATTCAACCCCTCAAGCTTTTCGATCAGAGTGGTGCTGGAAAAGCACAGCAGGTCAGGCAGCATCCAAGGAGCAGGAAAATCAACATTTCAGGCAAAAGCCCTTCATCAGGAATAGAGGCAAAAAGCCTCCAGGGTGGAGAGATAAATGGGGTGGGTGGGGGGATAGGTCAGAGGGGAGGGTGGGGGAAGGTAGCAAAGAATACAATAGGTGAATGGACGTGGTGATGGAGGTGATAGGTCAGATGGGAGGGTGGAGCGGATAGGTGGGAAGGGAGATTGGTAGGTAGGACAGGTCATGAGGACAGTGCTGAGCTGGAAGGTTGGAGCTGGGGTACGGTGGGGAGAGGGGAAATGAGCAAACTGGTGAAGTCCACATTGATGCTCTGGGGTTGAAGTGTTCCAAAGTGGAAGATGAGGTGTTCTTCCTCCAGGCGCCAGGTGGTGAGGGAGCAGCGGTGGAGGAGCTTCCTCCAATGCCGCCATTCAACCCCTCAAGCCTGCTGTGCCATTCAATGGGATTATGGCTCTATCCCTTTTAAAGGCACAAACTTAAAAGCTGAGCATGCTGCATCAAAACAGACTGGATCATATCCAACAGGTAAAAAACTAAATTCCACCAAGAATAAGGACATGGTAAATTATATCCCTGATGGCATCTGATGAAGGATTTTTGACTTAAAACATTAGCTATTTCTCATTCTCTGAGATATTGGTAGACCTGATGAGTATTTCCAGCGTTTTGTTTTTAGTTTACATGTCCAGCACATATAGTATTTTAGTTTTGGTTCAAGTTGTAATCTTGTAATGCTACAGGCCATTAACAGTTCTCCCACTGAGAGAAATGAGGGAAGCAGACATATGGGAACTTCACCACCAAACAGGTTCTCTAATGAAGTTACAAATCATTATGATTTGAAACTACATAATCATTCCTTCATTGCCACTGGATCAAAAACCTGGAACTCTACCCGAGTAGCATTGTGCATGCACCTCATGGCTTTCAATAATTTAAATGGGTGGCTCGCCACTTTCTTCTCTCAAGGGCAATAAATGCATGCATCATCCATGAACAAAACCAGAGGGAGTCTAGAGAGATGGTAGATTCTGGTGGTTTACACATGCTGGTCAGTGTTTATTTACCATTTATTTTGTTACGTATGGGGAAAAATAATTAATACACAATCTAACTTATTATGAAAAAGAAAACTCATATTGGGTATTCATTCTCAAATTCTTGATGATTCAATGCGACACATGTTAATTAGGCCTGATTTATACTGGCAAAATGCCATATTATGAGCACAATTAAACAAAAACTTATCAATCAGTGACTGACACATCCTCATGTCATCATGTAAAATGGAAGTCCAGTTTGTGCAAAGCTTTATCAAGAGTAATCCAATAATGATGCCTTCTCATGATTCTGACCAGTTGCATTAACTCTGCTTAAAAGAACAATTTCATATTCCAAAATTTTTTTAAAATTAAAAGCATCTTCTGGGGAAGCAGAAAGTGGTTGGTCACCATTTGTCAGAACTTTTGTTTTGCTGGAACCAATTACCTTGTTCTTCAACTAAAACAGGAACTTCAACATCTGAGCTGGTTACAACTTTTTGAGAAAGGAATAAATTGACCAAGAAAGCTGATTTATATCAGTCACTTGTGTAACATTCTCACTTTTGGCAATGAGAGCTCTAGTGTTATAACATATCTCTCTATCATATCATCCATCCCTTTCCTTCCAATAACGCAAGCTGATGCTGTCTGAGCTTCTAGTTGAAAAATAGTTTCAGATCATTCTGCTAGAAAGCATATTTTGTCAACGCAAATTCGCTGTGACATGACTGACGAACTGGGGGCGGTGTTTCTCAAGTGCAAACTTTTAAAACACGTGGACTGTAATGTGATTATGTTGTCAACACTTAGTATTGTTTCTAAAGCATGATTTTTCTATAACACGGCAATGCACAAGAACGTAACCATCGTGTTACAAAAGGATGGATGTACTGGCCCTGGGGCATGTTCAGAGAAAGCTCACAAGAATGATCCCAGGGAATGAACAGAAGTGGAACATTTGAGGACTCTGGGTTTATACTCTATGGAGTTTCGAAGACTAAGGAGGGATCTAATTGAAACTTACAGAATACTGAATGGCCTGGACAGAGTAGATGTTGGGAAAGGCATTTCCATTGGTAGGAGAGACTAGGATCCGAAGGCATAGCCTTAAACTAAACTGAACACCTTTAGAACAGAGATAAGGAGAAATGTCATCAGCCAGAGTGTGGTGAATCTATGGAATTCATTACCACAGAAGGCTGTGAAGTCCAGGTCATTGAGTATATTTAAGACTGAGATAGGTAGGTTCTTGAGTATCAAGGAGATAAGGGTTATAGGGAGAAAGCAGGAGAGTGGGGTTGGGAAACTTATCAGCCATGACTGAATGGCAGAACAGACTCAATGGGCTGAATGGTTTAACTTCTACTCCTGTCTCTTCTGGTCTAAGAACTGACTGTATCTGTATTCATGTCCTCACATCTTTCAAATTAGCTCTCAAGTGAAATTCACCAATGGTTTCATAGAATGGTATTTTTTTAAAAACCAAAACTAAAAGAATGGAATTGCTGCTGATATTAATTTGAACTAATTATGGTTTTGATTAAGGAAGAGAATACTCTTGGTGCCCTGGCCAAGATCTATTCTTAATCACAAATGACTAAAATAGATTAATTAGTCATTAAATAAACATGCACAAGATCTGAAAAGTAGTTTTCTCAATTCCCTGCATTACAGTAGTGATCACGCTTCAAAATCTGTGATGCACTTTGGGACATCCTGAAAGACATTTTTTAAAAAACCTTCATTTATCTAATGTGAATGTTTTTCAAAAAATGTTTTTTCAAAAACATTATTTATAAAAATCTTTTTTGACATACATAGTCACTAAAACAGTTCAATTCTATTCACTTGTTACATATGCAGCTTAAACAAACCCAACCCATTTCATATTTACACAAGACTATATTTACATTTAAGGTTCATGTCAAGTTTTGTAGCTCGGGTGCCAGTTGTTGTAGTTGTGAGTATGCTCACTGAGCTGGAAAGTTGATTTCCAGACGTTTTGTCCCCTGCCGAGGTAACATCTTCTGTGCTTTGGACCGTACTGTGAAGTGCTGCTGTACTCTCTTCTGGAATTTATTTGATTCCATCCCTGCTGCTTCCGGTTGTTCAGTGTATCTAGGATCTAGACTGTATATTGGATCTAGGTCGATGTGCTTGTTGATGTAGTCCATGGATGAGTGCAATGCTTCTGGAACATGTCTTGCTCCTGATGGGTATTGGGTCTTTTGTGCTGGTTAGTTCTTGTCCAAGTGTGGCTGTCAGTTTAGGGGCTATCATGAATCCCAGTCATCAAAGAAGTTTGGCAGTCAGTTCCGAGATTGTTTTCTTGAGAGAACAGAAATTGAGAACACAGACCAGATTATCAACACCATACTTACAGGAATCAGATTACAAGAGAAAAGGAAACCAACAATCAACCCCCATTCCTGGATGGGATGGAAGAAAAAACACAGAATGGTGAATGCACCACAAGCCACACATACCCACCTGATCCTGATTTACAACAGCAACCGTCCAAACACACAAGAGAAGCTGCATTCGGACCTTGTTGAAAAGGGCAACAACACACTGCAGCATTCCCAACCTGCAAAGAGAAGAATACCACCTCGACAGTGGCTTTACCAAAAACGGATATCTCTGCAACTTCATCCGCAGATGCCTATCAGATAAACAACATAAAGGGAACATGCCACGCCTAACTCAGTAGCTACGCTAACTGATTTAAAGGCCATCTCAGAAATGACAGCCAGATTTCTCTGACCACTGGGATTCATAACAGCCCATAACCCAACGCCACGACCAGCTGCCCCTAGTAGCCATACCATAGGTGACAAGGACCACAGATTCGACTGGGACAACACATACAATAACCAAAGGACAGCCAGAGAATTTCTAGTAGCATGGCACTTATCTACGGACTCCATCAACAAGCACGTTGACATGGACCCAATATACTGGCCACCACAATGAACAACCGAACCAGCAAACAGAAGTAGCAGAAACAGAACCAAGTAAATTCCAGAAGAGACAGTGCAGCAGCACTTCACAGGAGGCTCCAAAGCACTGAAGATGTCACCTAGACAGGGGACAAACATCTACAAGTCAACTTCCCAGCTTGACAAACCCACAAATACGACAATCACATTGACATTCATTTAAGGCATTGGAAGGGTTCAATAACTGCACTTGAAGAATACTTCAATGTCTTTAATGCGCTTTGGAATGTCATTTGGTCAGCATTATAAAGCTAGTTAGTCCAACTTGTCCATGTCAGGTATGCTGAATTAATCTAGTCCCACTTGCCAGCATTTGGCCCATATCCCTCTAAACCCTTCCTATCAATACACCCATCAAGATGCCTTTTAAATGTTGTAACTGTACCAGCTTCCACCACTTCCTCTGGCAGCTCATTCCCTTCGCGCACCATCCTGTCCGTGAAAAAGTTGCCCATAAGGTCCGTTTCATACCTTTCCCCTCTCACCTTCAGCCTATGCCCTCTAGTCTTGGACTCCCATACCCTGGGAAAGAGACCTTGGCTGTTCACCCTGTGCATGCCCCTTGTGATTTTATATACTTCTAAGGTCACCCCTCAGCCTCCAACACTCCGGGGAAAATAATCCCAGCCTATTCAGCCTCTCCTTCTAGCTTAAACTCTCCAACTCCAGCAACATTCTTTGGAATCAATATAATGCAATATAAATGCAAACGTTTGTTTTACATGAGGCAAAAGTTCTAAACTTTTTATAATTAATAAAAGAGCACAAACTAATCCAGATTTAATTTGGGCAGACCTAATCGATGTTAATGCATAGGATACATGCATTACACATGGTAATCAGATTTAACTCACCCCAATGAAGCGGCATAGTATTAATAGTTAATACGAAACGTTTGAAAATTGACAGCAGCACACTCGACAGCTTTACTCAACAGCTTGTATCTATCATCCCTCGTGTTCTGATATAAACAGCAAGAAAAACTGTGCTTATGTTTTCCAGCTGAGTTTTATACATTGCACAACGTATTAATGTTATTATTTTCCCCTTTACAACAGATGGCTAAGTACATGCAAGTTATACTGGCTGTGGACTGATAACTCCCACAGTACATCATTCAACAGTGTAATGTTTATTTTATTCAATTTGTGTCATTGGAATCAGAGATGTTGAGAATTCAACTCCTTTGCAATACTAAGAACAGAACCTATATTCCTTGGGAACATCAGCACCCCTAAATTAAACATGATCCAGGCTTGGCTTCTTAAGTGCTGAATATCAAGGAATTGCCCAGATAACACCATTATCAAGTACCATCACCAGGAATGCAGCAGTTCAAAGCAGCATGCCATAAGTACAATCACAGGGCAATTCATTCAGCAATAACTGTGGCTTTACCAGTGCCATCCAGTTTGAGAGATCAAAAGAAAGGTTGAACAGCTAGCTGCAGACTTGGAGGGTTGTTGTATAGTGAATCCTTCATTTTAAGGTACCTACGTGTGATAAGGATTCAGGGTGAGACCACCATCAGGTATCTAATTAATCATGCACAGTGTAGACTTGCAGATGTAAACAGTTACATTTTGTGTCAACACTGTGGCGCACAGGTAGGTCTCAGTTGCATTCCAGCTCAACTTCACTTAGTAGAAAATCGCTTAATAGAAATAATGGGGCCTATGGGAAAAGCGGAGTTGGGGCAGATCAGCAAGAACGGTCACTCACAATTGCTCAGAAATCACCCAAAAGCCTAACACAAAGTACAGCACAGCTTCAATGTAGGTTTAAAGCATATTTATTCATGAGACAAAAGTTCATTTAACACCTTACATTGAAAACAATATTGTTAATGCAGGGACGGAGGGTCATCATCATCATCATCACCACCACCTTCAGGTGCATTTGTGGATGGCTGTGGTTGATTGTCTTCCAACTAACTGTTTCCCGGGGTTCGTTTAGATTGCAATATATGCAGTTAGGAGAACAAGTTAGAAAGGCAAATGTTATGTGTAAGAGCTATGCAGTCCTGCAGGAATTATACAGGACTTATATAAGAATATTATTGTCTTCGAGGGAGAGGCATGAACATTCATGCGTTTAATATGAGAAGAAGCTGCTCAATGTATAGTACCGTTCCTCTCACATAATCTGATGGCAACTCATGTCAGCGCATGTGCAGAACGGCACGGAAGTTCAGCATGGACATCGGGGCATGTGCATAACCAAGTGGGAAAAATGATCACCACTGGGATCGCGCTATTGTAAACAGAGGTAAGCGTTCTCGAAAAAAAAAGGTTCCCTAATTCTTCAGCGACGTTATAGCCAAACCACCTGCTGAAATACACTTTATGTGAGAACTGCATGTGTGTAAGGTGGGGGAAGTGGAGGGGAGACAATACTTGCTTTGATTGTAGTGATCTCACCTTAGTGCCTGTGTCACCTAGCTCAACAGGCATCAGATCTATTCAAACCAAGAAAATTTCAGTCCCGCTGCTGGTCTGTGTCAAGTTTTCTCATCTCACAAAGGAGGCAAGGAAGATTCTGCATACCTGCCCGCAGCAGCTCTCACCTCTCCAGGACAAACAAAATTAATCACTGCACTTACTTCCAGTCACGCAGTGTGCACCTGAACAGGGTGATGATAAAAAAACCCAGCATGCAATCTCCTGTTTGTGCACTGGGATTAAACAACAGGCAGGAAACAAGCTGACATATGTTCTTGCCCCTAATGACAACTCGATGACTCCTGCAGAAAGGTGAACTTTCTCAATTCCATGCCAGTACTCCCTACAATCAAACTAATTGGCAGTACTCCCTGCTTGGACTCCCCATTAATATTCTCAATGGTCAAACTGCCTGGTCACGCTCCCTGTTTACATTCGCACAGCTAAGACCAATCTGGAACAAAAGGTCAGTACTCACCGGTGCCCATGGAAGCCTACTTCTGGTGGAGGAAAAGAAACCTTCTACCCCCATGACAGCTTTTTTTTTAAAAGCAGAAGTATGCAAGTACACATCTGAAACTTGTAAGTTTACAAATCACCCTTATGAAGCGTGGGACGGATGCACTAATGTTATCCTGTCTCTGTCTCCCGCTGCGCTCAAGGGAAGTGGGGACCATCTGGCTTAGAGATGCCTCACAGCAAGGAACACAAAAAAATGTTTTATTGAAAAGTACATCTCTGCTCTTTCCCCGCCTGTTAACCATGCCAAGGAAGCAGAGCTGAATTTCAAATATGTCTTAATGTGGTTTCTGTACAATTGAATTTCACCTACCCATCACCATTTTGTTTCTCTTTCCATCTCTAGCCACATTCCCAATCTCTCAAAATTCAGTTTGCACTCATTTTCCAAATAAAAATAAGGCATTTTGGTGCATGACAATTGCAGATATATAGACAAAGGAATACCTCCCCAGGACCTGTAGAAAGGATTCAACAGGCATTGTTCTGGGAAAGGCATTTGCTGCAAGGGGCACACAAAATATTTCATCTGCCTCTGAGCAATATTATCTTTTTCTTTTCCTTTATAAAAGTATCACCACTAGTTTTTAAACTAAAGTTGCAAAACTTGATGCCAGATTCGAATTTGCTATGTGAATAGTGGCAGAAAAGCAGAATCACATTCAACATAAGGATCTAGGAGCTTAGTGATCTCAGTATCAAAAATTGTCTGTCTGAAGGAATTACAGGATGGTTTTGCAAAGATAAGCAGCTTTCCACAATCAATTACTAGATTCTATGACAGTGGTCAGTATTGTTCCAACCAGGAATAGGTACTCTGGAAGGCAGGGAGGTGGAATATCCCAGTTAGCAGAGCAGGTCAGAGGGACCAATTGGCCTTCTGCAGCTCCTCATTCATATACGTACAACCATGAGATACAGGAGAAATAGGAGGCCATTCAGCCCATCAAGTCTGCTTTGCCATTCAATGAGAACATGGCTGATCCGATAATTCTCAAATTCACTTTCATGCCTTAGCCTCATAATGCTTCATTCTCACACCAATTAAAAATCTGATTATCTCGGCTTGGAATATACTTAATGATCCAGCCTCAACAGCCCTGTGCAGTAAGGAATTCCTGTGCTCAAGAAAATAAATTCCTCACCTGTCGTAAATGCTCTTTGTAAGATTATGCCCAATAGTCCTAGATTCTCCCACAAGGGGAAACAGCTTTTCTGTATCCACCCTGTCAAGCTCCCTAACAATTTATTATGTTTCAGTAATGTTGCCCCTCACTCTTAACTCTCATAAGTACAAGCCTAACCTCCTCAACCTCTTAAGAAATTCCCACCATACCCAGAATCAACTCTTGACTGCCTTCAGTGCTAATTTATCTTTCCTTAGGTAAGGGACCAAAACTGTTCACAGTATTTTACATGTGGTCTAATTAGTGCCTTGTATAGCTTTAGCACTAACCCCCTGTTTTTATACCCAATTCCCTGTGAAATACAGTCCATTTGCCTTCGCAATTACCTGTGGAACTTGGATGTGAGCTTATTGTGATTCATATACAAGGACTCTCAAATTTCTCTGCGCTGCATCTTTCTGCAGTCTTTGTGCATTTAAAAAGATATCTCGTTTGTCCACATTTCCCAAAGGGCATAACCTTACATGTTCCTACAGTACATTTCATCTGCTGAGATTTTGTCCACTCAATCTGTCTAAACCCCTCTGTAGACTGTTGTCCTCATCACTTGCCTTCCAATCTACTTTTGATTCAATCGCAAACTTGGCAACATGCGTAACTCCAAATCAGCACACATTATAAATAACTGCAGACGCAGCAATGATCCCTGTCACACTCCACTAGTTACAAGTTGCCATTCTGAAAATGCCCCCACTAATTCTCTGTCTTCAATTAGTTAGCCAATCCCATGCTTACAAATGTCAAGCATGATTTTTCCTTCATGAAGCCATACTGACAGACTGATCATATTATGTATTTCTAAATGTTCTGTTGCTAGATTGTTTGTCTCACACACTCACTCTAAAAAGAGAGTGCAGCCCTCTAGTCCTGTGTGAGTTTACCTTTACAAATGGACTTTCACAACTTCCCAACGACAGATTCTAAGCTAACTGGCCTATAGTTGCCTTTTTGTCTCCTTCCCTTTGCATCAGGATGTTACAGTGGCAGTTTTTCAATCCTCTGGGATTTTCCCTAAATCCAAGAATTCTTGGAAGACTAATAACTATGCACTCTCTATCTCTGCAGTACTTCTTTAATATACTAGGATGCAACTCATCAGATTCAGGAATCGATTTTAACCACATCAATTCCCCAAGTACATTTTCCCCAATGATATCTGTTGTATTTGTTTACCCTTTGATCATTTAGCATCTTTGGTATGTTATTAGTATCCTCCACTATGAAGGCTGACATAAAGTATTTATCCGAGTCTTCAGCTATTTCCTGGTTCTTCTTTGTTTACTTGTATTTACTGTATTTACTTTAGCCTCTCCTTTTTAATATAATTTAAACAAGTTCTTACTATCCGCTTTTAGCTTATCCTCTCATATGCTTCATAACACCAACACCCAGGTTTTGCAGCCTTAGAATTTGAACAAAAATAAATGAAGCTTGAGAGGGTGCTACTACAATATATCGAAGCTATGTTTTATTACACAAAAAGTAATTTGCAGCCTGTATTCCTCCCACCACCCCACCCCACCCTACCCCACTTTAGCAGGTCCGCCTTCCAAGCTGTACTGTCAAGGGAGAGACAGGTGCTTCTCCATAGGAAGGGTGAGCAGACCAAAGGGCAAGTTACCGTAGGCTAATGGCATTTTCAAGCAGTGACGAAAAGTGTTGCTGACAGACGCCTGGAAGCAGATTGGCTCCATGCCAACACGACAGGATTTTATCGCACAGAGAGACAAATGCAAGATGGTACAAAATAAGGAGAAGCCAGAAGTGTAAAAACAAAATCAAGGAGTTTGATCACAACAAAGTAGATTTTTAATAAGTCAGATAACAATAGTTGTTATCTCTCTCCTGCCTTCCAATGTCCCATTTCGTTGAGAAGTAGTAAAGGTTGAAAATTTGAGGCAAAAATATCTTACCCGAGATATTCATAAAACAATAATCTCAACTTGCAATAAGGCGTTTAATACTTAGATAAGTGTGTTTCAGTAGACAATCTTTTTGACTACTTCTTACTAACAGGAATTTAATTGTTTTGTAGGACTGAAGAAGCATATTCTTGTGTCAATTCAGTAGAGAGTGTGAACTTAGACTTTTGCAAGCATAACTTAGTAATTTTTTTAAAGCATGAATACTTTTGTATTGAATCACATAAAAAAGCTATTTTGCACCTCTGCAAAGTATCCAAGTTTACGACATTTAGAGATGACCAAATAAAGCTGGTGAACTGAATTATTTTGCCTCCCACAGAACTAAGTTACAACAAAAGCCATTACCTTTTTAATATGGGAAGTAAATGGGAAAGTGAGAAGAAACGTATGTTCACGACAAGCCATTTATCCATCTGTAGATGGAGCACAAGTGGTGGTATTCAGAATCTTCATTTAAATAGTCATTAATAAGGCTGCATGTACATCACCAAAAATACAAAATGCTTGCATAGCATTTCAATTGCCCCTTGTGTTTCATCACATCTCTACTTGACCAAATTATCAAACTACATCTACCTGCATATTCCTTAAATTCCTCACATATATAACGAGTCCAAAAAAGAACAAATTGTTTCATTTTCCGCTGCTAACGAACATGGGTGGGGGCATATTACTCTTATTGTAACTACAAAGATGAGTAATATATCAAGATAATGTCTGATTTGATTGAGAGACATTTCTTTTGAAGGTGAGAAGATTCAGTAGAAGTGAAGGAGACAAGTGAAGATCACACAACCCAACATAACCTATTCACCAGAGCTTTTCGGAATACCACCCAATTATGGAAAACATGACAAATTCTAAGCTTTCTGTTTGCATACTTGTTATTTATCTCATGAGTACATAAAATACATTTTGTCCAAAGTACCTCAGATATATAAAATATACATAAAATGCCATGCATATAACGGATCTGTTCTGTGATGGGCGCACATCTCTCAGAGAGATGCAACTGCCTCAGTCATTTCTGCAACATCAATGAACAGTGATGCCTGCTGCAGCAGCCTTTTGCACTGACAAGCACTGATTCTAAGTCGCCAGAGGTGGTTTTACTACAAATCTCATAATGATTCTGACATCCAAGTAATGCTTGATTTTCCATGGTAAGATTCAGCATTAACCACATTTATCAATGTCTACACAGAAGTGTCAGGGCTGTTATTTGTCCTGTCGGAACTAACAGGTGCACCAACCAGATAGAAGGAAGACTGATGTCTCATTTCTTCATTTTCAGTCCGATATTATGACTATCATTGGCATCATGTGATCATTTATTTTAGCAACAGCACCATGGGGAGTATTCTCCATTGAATTTTGAAGACTCTGTGTAATGTATAATGTTGTAGGAACGAATAGTCATGATTGTCTTACATTCATTTTGTAAATCACATTGTAAATACAATTTAGCTTTAGAAGATACAAAAGGGAAAAACTAACTTGTAGATAATAGTTCTGAACAGGTGACAAAAGAGCAAACAACCTAATAAATGCACACAGCTTCCCTTCAATAACCTATCAGTGTTCTTGTACATTTAACATCACTTAATTTTCTTAACTGAATCCTAACAGTCCTTTCAGGCAGCCTTGAATATAGAAAGAAAGGTGCACACAGGTTTATGATTGTTGGTTATTTTAAGGTTACTTACAGGGAACATATTTAAATCTTGCTCATTGTGCTAATTATTTTCTTTCACCGCATGAAATTGCAATCAAATAAATTATACTTTAAGATCCAAGCTGGAGTATTGCATACAGTTCTGGGCACTACTTTATAGGAAGGAGGTGAACGTAGTGTGGAGAGCGCAGGAGCAACTTACAAGAATGGCTCCATGTATGATAACATTTCAGTCATGAGGATAGATTGAAGAATCTGGGACTGGTCTCTTTGGAAGGAAGGTGAGCAGTTTTCAAAACTATGAATGGGCTAGATAGAGAAAAACTATTCATACTTGCAAAAGGAACAAGAATAAGGGGAATAAATTTAAAACAATTAGCAAAGAAGCAAGTGATAAGAGAAAAAAAACTTTCTTCCCACTCAGCGAGATTTTAAAGTATAGATTGCACTACTTGGAAGTGCAGTAGAGGCAGGTTCAATAGAAGCATTCAAGAGAGGAATTGGATGATTACTTGTTACTGTAACATGCAATGAGTATGGGGAAAAGCAAGAGACTGGCACCTCAGTAATGCCGCTGAATTGAAGACCTGGTACCGGCATGATGGGACAAATGACCTCTTTCTGGAGTGTACGTCTTGCACGATTCTGTGCAAAAATCCTGCTGAAATTTAGCCAATGAGGCAATCTTCTGTCTAAGATGACAATGCTCTCCCCGAGAAACATCAATTCTTGACTACGTCTTGCTCTAAAAAGTACCCATCACCTGTTTTCCTATCGGACAATGAAATACTTTTCTATAAGTACGAATCTCAACAATAATTCTTGACAGTCCATTTGATCTTGGACGCCAAAAAAGTTCAAATTTGGCCTTGCCTGACGTTTACACAAACTGAGTGACGGCAGAATAGGACACACACTAGGGCAAGGTGCTGCAGAGGTCCATTAGTAGTCAAGTACATTGATGTGGGAATATAGTTCGAAAAAAAGAAGTGCACCTGGATAAGGATAGTGGGTTTCATTTCCCATGGCCCATTAAGAAACCAGTTTGATTTTTTAATAACTATTTGAGTGCTTTATAATCACTTTTCACTGGTTCAAAAATTTTCATTAAGATGCTATTAAACGGAATTCAAATTCTCAAATTGGCATAACACAATTATAAAACAGGTTTCCCAAATTAGTAGTTGAGCTTCTGGCTGAGTTCTGTAACAGTGACACTACCATTTAGCTAAACCCACGTCACTGTTGAAGTGTTCAGAGGGCACTGAAATAGACAAGAGTAGCTCCACAAGAACCTGGCAACATGCTTACAAATAAACATGAATCAATTCAACAATTCACAGTAACAACCTAAGTCAATCATCCCTATGCTGGTCCTTTGCTAGAGCATCCCCAAAAAATTCTGTTACTCTCTCTTGTCCAGTTATCACCCCTAAATTCAAGTATTTACCTGCATTTTGGACAAACAAGGAAGGAGCAGGAGGAGGCTATTCAGCCCAACAATCCTGTTCCATAACTCAATAAGATTGTGGCTGATATTAAAATGATGTCAAATCCATTTCTCACCAACCCTGATAACTTTCCACTCCATTTTTATCAAGGATTCTACTTTCACCACCTTTTCAGGAAAGAGTTCCATGCCCAATTATGGGAAGGATTTTATTATGCTGGAGAGCATTCAGGAGAGATTTACCATGACATTGCCAAGTATGAAAAGTTTGACATATAAAGAAATGCTGGAATTTTCTTTTTCGCCAGAACATAGGAGGTTGAGAGGTGACCTTACAGAAGTTTATAAAACAATGAGAGGTGTAGACAGATTTGATGGCAGTTGTCTTTTCCATAGGACAAGGGATTTCAAGATTGGGGGGATATTTTTAACATGAAAGGAGACAGATTTTAAAAATCTGAGGGCAAATCTTTTTACACAGAGGATGTTTCGCACGTAGAATGAACTTCCTGAGGAAGTAGTGGATGTGGGTACAATTACAACATTTAAAAGACATTGTATAAATACATGAATATGAAAGGTTTGGAGGGATGTGGGCCAGAAGCAGACAGGTGGGACTAGTTTAGTTTGGCATTATGATCGGCATGGACTGGTTGAATCTAAGGTTCTGTTTTCATGCTGGATGACATTATGACAGTCAATCATTTTCTCTTTGCCTCATTTCAGCTGTAAATGGTCAACCCTATTTTTAAAGTGACCCCTAGTTCTAGATTCCAGCACAAAAGGAAACATCCTCTTGACATTTATCCTGAATTCACCTCTTACTCTCCTAAATTGAAACAGGCACAGTCTTAACCTGTACCACTTCTCTGCTAGAAAACCAGGCCTGATATTAGTTTGATAACCTTTCCTGAATTGCCTTCAAAGCATTTACATCCTTCCTGAAGCAAGATGGCTAATACCATGCATAATACTTCAAGTACAGCCTCACAACTGTCCTGTATAATTGAAGCATAACCTCGTTACTTTTGTATTCAATCTGCCTTACCACAGATGACAACACACTATTAGCTTTCCTAATTATTTGCTGCAACTTTTGCAATTCACACACAAGGACACCAAAATACTTCTTTTGCAGAACTCTACAATCTCTGGCCATTTCAATGCTCTTAGGTCTTTTCCATTCTTCCAGCCAAAATAAAATGTCACATTTCACTACATCTTTGCCTGCTCATGTAAACTATAAATGTCTTTTTGTAAGCTCCTTGTGTACTCTTCACAATTTACTTTTCGACCTACCTTTGTGTCATCAGCAAATAGGGCAACCATTACTTCTATCCTTTCACCTAAGTTTTTTTGGTATAAAATTTAACCAATTCAGGCCCAGCATTGATCCCTGTGACATCTTCCTGATTACCATAGAATCATACAGTAAAGACGATGACATTCGGCCCATTAGGTATTGTAGTGACATTTTAAAAAAATTAATGTCTAATGTCTGTATCCCAATCTTCTATCCAAACCATTATAGAATCCAAAACCCCAAAAGTCAAAAAAAAAGCCTACCACCATAAATTTTTATTTTCTATATTAGCCTTTAAATTGGCACATTACCAAACACCTTTCGGAAATCTAAATATGGTACATCCACCATTCCACTTTTGTCTGTAGTATGTATCACCTTGTAAACAAGCACCAATAGATTGATCACACATTATTTTCTTTTCACAAAACTATACTGATTGGACCTGCTTACCTTGAACTTATCCAAGTGCCTTGTTTTAACTTCATTAGTAATTGCTTCTAACAGTTTCATCATGACAGATGTTAAGCTAACCAGTCTGTGACTTCATGCTGTCTCTCTCCCTTTTTGAATAAATAGGGACATTTGCTATCTTCCAATTTAATGGGACAGTCTCCAAATCAAGGGAATCTTTGAAAATTATCTCACCTGCCATTGCTTTCAAGACCCAAGGATGAAGTTCAACATGTCTTGGGTACATCAGCCCACTACTGCAACAATTTATACAACAGCCCCCCTCCTCCCAGAGTTCCTTCCTTCCATCTATTTCCAGATTTATCACTGCTCTACAATATTACTTTTATTCTCTGTAGTGAAGACGGATACAAAAATATCTGTTCAATTCATGTGCCATTTTCTTCTTCTCCAGTCTCACTTTCTCCAACACTAATGTTCACTTTGTTCCTTCAGGTCTTTCAATATTTGTTTAAACTCTTACTTGTTTTATAATTCTGGATAGCTTTCTCTCATCAACTAATTATTCCCTCATTAATTTTTTGGTCATTTGCTTTTTTTAAAAATATTCTATTCTCCCTTCTGACCTACCATCTGTTTTTAATGTAAAGTTTTAGTTTGACATGATGAACATTTCTACTTAACCAAGAATCTGTTGAAATGTTTCCAACTCATTGGAATACATCTTATTTCTGATTTATTCTGAAAATATCTCCTCAAATGGTGAGATAACACTGTATTTCTTTATATCTCTTTTGGCAATTTAGAGCAGAGGGGCTGGAAGATAGGGCAGCTTCACGCTCCTCCTGCAGGATGTGGGGAGGTACAGGTCCCGACTAGTGTCCCTACAGATTTCACCTGCGAGAAATGCACCCAACTCCAGATCCACACAGGCTGCATTAGGGAACTGGAGCTGGAGCTGGAGCTGGATAAACTTGAGAATCGTTCAAGAGCCTGAAGAGGTGATACAGACTGGTTATAGGGAGGTAGTCACACCTAAGTTACAGGATAAAGGTAGCTGGGTGACCGTCAGGAGACGGAAAGGGAATAGGCAGTCAGTGCAGGGAGTCCCTATGGCCGTTCCCCTCAATAATAAGTATACCACTTTGGAAACAGTTGGGAGTATGACCTACCAGGGTTAAGCCACAGCGGCCAGGTCTCTGGCACTGAGCCTGACTCTGTGGCTCAGAGGTGAAGAGGGGAGAATAGGAGAGCGATAGTGACAGGAGATTCAATGGTTAAAGAAACAGAAAGGAGATTCTGTGGTTGCAAACAAGACTCCTGAATGGTATGCTGCCTCCCGGGTACTAGAACATAGAACATAGAAAGATACAGCGCAGTACAGGCCCTTCGGCCCTCGATGTTGCACCGACCGAATCCTACCTAACCTACACTAGCCCAATAACTTCCAAATGCCTATCCAATGCCCGCTTAAATGACCATAAAGAAGGAGAGTTCACCACTGCTACTGGCAGGGCATTCCATGAACTCACAACCCGCTGTGTAAAGAATCTACCCCTAACATCTGTCCTATACCTACCACCCCTTAATTTAAAGCTGTGTCCCCTAGTAACACCTGACTCCATTAGCGGTAAAAGGTTCTCAGTGTCGACCCTATCTAAACCCCTAATCATCTTATACACCTCTATCAAATCTCCCCTAAACCTTCTCTTCTCCAATGAGAACAGCCCCAAGTGCCTCAGCCTTTCCTCATAAGATTTTCTTACCATTCCAGGCAACATCCTGGTAAACCTCCTCTGCACTCGTTCCAATGCCTCCACATCCTTCCTATAGTATGGCGACCAAAACTGCACACAATACTCCAGATGAGGCCGCACCAGAGTCTTATACAGTTGCAACATGACCTCAGGACTCCGGAACTCAATTCCTCTACCAATAAAGCCCAGTACACCATATGCCTTCCTCACAGCACTATTTACCTGGGTGGCAACCTGGTGGCTGTGTACATGGACACCAAGATCCCTCTGCTCATCCACACTACCAAGTAGCCTACCATTAGCCCAGTAATTCATCATCTTGTTACTCCTACCAAAGTGAATGACTTCACACTTAGCTACATTGAATTCCATTTGCCACCTTTCTGCCCAGCTCTGCAACTTATCTATATCCCGCTGTAACCTACCACTTCCTTCCTCACTATCCACAACTCCACCGACTTTTGTGTCATCCGCAAACTTGCTTACCCAGCTTTCAAGCCCTTCCTCTAGATCATTTATAAAGATAACAAAAAGCAATGGTCCCAAAACAGATCCTTGTGGTACACCGCTAGTAACTGCACTCCAAGATGAACTTAGTCCATCAACTACTACCCTCTGTCTCCTTCCAGCCAGCCAATTCCTAATCCAAACCTCTAATGTATCCTCAATGCCATACCTCCGTAGTTTTAGCATTAGCCTACCATGGGGAAATTAGCCTACCATGGGGTAGTCGAGGGAGTGACATTGCTACTAGTCGAGGAAGTGACTAGCTACTACTCAAGGCTAGTTGAAAAGGGAGATTGTCGAGAAGGGTTTATCCACTGAGTCATTATGGTTGCAAGTTAGAAACAGGAAAGGAGCAGTCACTTTATTGGGAGTTTTCTATAGACTCCCCCAATAGCACCTGAGACACGGAGGAGCAGATTGGGAGGCAGATTTTGGAAAAGTGCAGAAGTAACAGGATTCTCATTATGAATGACGTCAGCTTCCCTAATATTGGTTGGAACTTTCTTTGTGCAAATAGTTTGGATGGAGCAGATTTTGTCAGGTGTGTCCAGGAAGAATTTCTGAGTCAATATGTAGATAAGCCAACAAGGAAGGCAGGCCCTATTGCTTTTGGTGCTTGGCAATGAGCCAGGTCAGGTATCAGATCTATTGGAGGGAGAGCATTTTGGTGATAGTGATCACAACACCCTGACCTTTACGAGAGCCATGGAGATGGATAGGAGCAGACGGTTTGGTAAAGTACTTAATTGGGGGGACAGGGCATTACTCCTCAAATAACTTGGATGAGGAAGCGGAAGGGTGAGTTAGTAATGACAAAGTTTTGGTGGAGTTGTGGATAGTGTGGAGGGCTGTTGTTGGTTGCAACGGGACATTGAAAGGACGCAGAGCAGGGCTGAGAAGTGGCTTGAGTTCAATCTGGAAAAGTGTGAAGTGATTCATTTTGGAAAGTTGAATTTGAATACAGGTTACAGGGCTCAAGGCAGGATTCGTGGCAGTGTGGAGGAACAGAACAATCTTGGGGACCACTTCCATATATCCCTCAAAGTTGCCACTCAAATTGATAGAGTCGTTAAGAAAGCATATGCTGCGTTGGTTTTCATTAGCAAGGAGACTGAGCTTAAAACCTGCGAGCTCTACTAAAGCCTGGTTAGACCACACTTGGAATACTGTGTTTTGTTCTGGTCACCTCGTTGTAAGAAAGATGTGGAAGGTTTCGAAAGGGTGCTGAGGAGATTAACCAGGATGCTACCTGTACTGGAGGGCATGTCTTGCGAAGAAAGATTGAGGGAGCTAGGTTCATTGGAGAAAACAAGGACGAGAGGTGACTTGATAGAGGTATATAAGATGTTGATAGGCACAGATACAGTGGATAGCCAGAGACTTGTTCCTAGGGTGGAAATGGCTATCACGAGGGGACATACATTTAGGGAGGAAGGTTTTGGGGGAGATGTCAGAGGTAGGTTCTTTTAACAGAGTGGTGCGTGTGTGCAATGCACCGCTAACAGTGGTGGTAGAATCAGATACATTCGGGACATTTAAGTAACTCTTGGATAGGCACATGAATGATAGTAAAATTAAGGGTCTGCAGATTAGTTTGATCTTAGAGTAGGCTAAAAGGTCAGCTCAACATTGAGTGATGAAGGCCTATATTGTACTGTTCCATGTTCTATACCTGCAACTGCATCTCTAATAATTTATCCTTTAACCTAATTCGCTACTTTCCTTCAACTCATCTGTTTTCATGCTGTCATATTCCCTTTAAATTTAGCAGAAAATACATCAAAATTTATGAATTGAAGGTCATGTGACCCTTCAAACCCTCACCACTATTCAACAAGATGATGGATGATAATCAAACTCAGTCCAGTCTCCCTTTTTTTTTCCCATATCCTTTGATCACTTTATCCATGTACTTACATGTTTCTTGAAAGTCTTAAATGCTTTGCCCTCAACAGTTAATTGTGATGGTGAATTCCACAGACTCACCGCTCTGTGGATGAAAAAAATTTTCATTTCTGCTCTCCTAAGGCTGTGACCCCTGGCCCTAGATGCCCCAGGCATCAAGAACACTGTTCCTATACCTACCTCATTTATAGAGTCATAGAGATGTACAGCATGGAAACAAACCCTTCGGTCCAACCCGTCCATGCCAACCAGATATCCCAACCCAATCTAGTCCCACCTGCCAGTACCCGGCTAATATCCCTGCACACCCTTCCTATTCATATACCCATCCAAATCCCTCTTAAATGTTGCAATTGTACCAGCCTCCACCACTTCCTCTGGCAGCTCATTTCATACACGTACCACCCTCTGCATGAAAAAGTTGCCCCTTGGGTCTCTTTTATATCTTTCCCCTCTCACCCTAAACATATGCCCTCTAGTTCTGGACTCCCCCCAGGGAAAATACTTTGTCTATTTATCCTATTCATGCCCCTCATAATTTTGTAAACCTCTATAAGGTCACCCCTCAGCCTCTGACGCTCCAGGGAAAACAGCCCCAGCCTGTTCAGCCTCTCCCTATAGCTCAAATCCTCCAATCCTGGCAACATCCTTGTAAATCGTTTCTGAACCCTTCCAAGTGTCACAACATCTTTTCGATAGGAAGGAGTCCAGAATTGCATGCAATATTCCAACTGTGGCCTAACCAATGTCCTGTATAGCCGCAACCTGACCTCCCAACTCCTTAATCAATACTCTGACCAATAAAGGAAAGCATACCAAATGCCTTCTTCACTATCCTATCTACCTGCGAATCCACTTTCAAGGAGCCATGAACCTGCATTCTAAGGTCTCTTTGTTCAGCAACACACCCTAGGACTTTACCATTAAGTGTATAAGTCCCAAAATGCAGCACCTCACGTTTATCTGAATTAAACTCCATCTGCCACTTCTCAGCCCATTGGCCCATCTGGTCCAGATCCTGTTGTAATCAGAGGTAACCCTCCTCTCTGTCCACTACACCTGCAATTTTGATGTCATTTAAGCTTGATAGAATTTTATAGATAATTATAGAACACACAATTTATTAAAGCACAAAATTTAACAGATTGCTTAACCTTACCTGAGTTTGGGGACAATGGTGAATATAATGCCTCATGTAACATGCTTAATTCAATGTAGAGAAGGGAAACAAAATGCTAGTAGTAGGATTTACGTTCCCATAATACCAACACTTTGTTAAATGGCAGCCTCTGTGTGATAGCATGGGCTTTTCCATCAATCATTCGCCAATGATAGAGTACACAGAGTAAGAAATTGACGACATTTCTGTCACTCAAACAGATACATTTCAGAACAATGGACTTAGATTTAAGTTGCCCATTTTTATCAAACCAGATAGAAATCAAGGCAAAGGGTTTCTTCCTAACTCAGACTATATTTTTCACCCTCTCCAACATACTAATGCAGCAAAACAACAGCAGTCAGGGAAGAATCAACTGATCAAGGAAGTGCATTGACCAAATTAAAAACAAACTTCAGAAAATGATCAAACTTTTCATCTTACCAACCTCTCGCGCATCAAAATTATAAAGCAATTTGAAGCTCTGGCAACTATCGATGCCTCATATCCTCAAAAGATAGGTTGATGCACCCAAAGAAAAACTCAGTGCAGGAGCTAGTGCCAAGATATCATCATTTCACATTCTAGAAGACATGGACCCAGTAGCTGGTGCCTCCATGGCACCAACGACCATCTCTCTGCATATAGCAGGTTACCAATTCCCTGCAGTGACATGATCACACAGCAGTTAATGAAAAACGCAAGTTCAGTGGGGATTCCCAAAATCTTCAAAATGCCAATGGCCCAGCATTGACAGATCTAACTATTGTAGCAGCACAATCATTAATAGTTTGAACATCACACCTACTGCAGGCAGAATTCAACAGCCACAGGACATTCTTCTTTAAGCACAGAGGATTTTGAAAGAGTAACACAAGCAATAAGTAGATATTAAACAACTATATCCACATCCCAGTTCGAGAGTGAGAGCCAGAAATCCAGTCTCAAATAACTGGTCACAGCAAACGTTTTGAAAACATGCAACCAGCCCAAATCACATTGAGTCACTACTGACCATGGTGCTAGGAAGAAACAGAAGCCAGCTCAAACCAAGAAATGCCACGGCAATCATATACAGAGTGTGAAGCTGAAAACTTCCAATAATGACGATTGTGATGATGATGCTGAGCGATAGCAACCAGCAGCAATACAACCACATTGTCTGTCACACATAACTCTCCATTTGGGTATACAGCCACCAGATCAAGACAATTTATCAAACCTCCAAAACTTATACTGAACTCTGGATTTGTTGTGGGTAAACCACAAGTTACCTCAGAATCCTAAAGTTGAATTCTTGTGGTACTTTCTGTCTTATGAATTTTCTGATGCGACATTACTGTTGATCCTTTAGATCCATTCATCCCCAATATAGATCACATTTCCAGAGTTGTCAAGTCTGCAGCTTGCCTGCTTATCAGGAGCAGACTCCCTGTTTCTTGCTACATTTGGTATTAACTGTCTCTTCAAAACAACTTTACTGAAATTAATCCCTTTACCTCAGAACATTCCTTTTGCAGGCAATCTTAATTGCCCATTTGTCACACGACAGCAGATTATCAAGCATTTGTGACCTTCTGTCTCCCAGGAAACAGCTTTTTTATGTTGCTTCAATCCCTTCTCGGAGATGGGTAATTGCTTTCAATTCCTGTACAATAGTTTGTCCTTGTCCCTAAACAGTTTATTTCAGGAATAGTTATTGCTATTCTTTCAATCCATGAACAGTTATTAAAATTTTGAAGTTTGCACTATCACAGAATTCTCATCTTGTGATTTGTTTTGCCTCTTCATATAATTAGGAGATGGACAACACATGCATAAATAGAACTCTGTGTGTGCTTCAGAATAATTTTTCTTTGGAGAACGGGGTATGTTGCATCATGTCTCACAGCTAGTACATGATACGCCAAAAGAGACATGCTCATAAGGTCATTAACATGTGCCCTGATGGTGTAAAGGTTTCAGTCTCCATTGTATGGAATCCTCCAGCAACATGACATGTTAAGGGAGACAGTATGCATCCAAATTGCTTAGCTTCAGCCCAGGTAAGCAAGTGCCTGTGATTTTAATACACAACAATATCAGGAGCTGTAATAAAGGTATCTTGAATCCCATATGTTCCCTCATTTTGCGTGAGCACCTATAATATAAGGACATGCATCACCTGAATACCCTGAACGTAAAAGATCCATCCCTGCATTCATGACGGCAGAACATAACTGGTTTAGTAGCATTGACCCTTTATCAAAAAGCAAGTTCCAAGTAAACCATTTCAAGCAATCGATGGTCTCCAGGTAGGCTGCTCCCCACTTCGGACTACCATTCAAAACACCACTAGCGTAATATAAGATGATAAATGGCTCACAATGGAGCCAAGCACTGGAGGTGAATCAAAGAAAATCATCTAGTAAATGACTCAGATCATGCTCTGTGTTATGAAGAAAGAATTAAACTAAACAGGAAATTTATTAGTGTCTGTAGAGAGATCCACAATGAGCTGGAGACAAGCAAGGCCACATAATGTCCAAAAAAATCTCAGTCAAAACATGTGGCGCTGGACAAGCACAGCAGATCAGACAGCATCCAAGGAGCTTGAGAGTCAATGTTTCGGGCATAAGCCCTTCATCAAGAATGGGGAGAGGGGGAGCTGAGACTAAACAGGAGAGTAGGGGTGGGAATGGAGTGGTAGCTGAGAAGGCGGCTGGTGCATGGAGGTTGGGCGGGGGGGATTGTGATGGGTTGATGGGGATGGTGGAACAGATAGGTGGGAAGGAAGATGGATAGGTGAGACAGGTCAAGTGGGCGGTGCTAAGCTGGAAGGTTGGAACAGGAATAGGTCCCACCCATCCATCTTCCTTCTCACCTATCCAGTCTACCCTTCCCACCGACCAATCACCCCTCACCTGCATCCACCTATAGTCTTCCCAGCTCCCTTCCCCCTAACCCCAAGCCCACCCTCCTAATTATCTCACAGCCTCCTTCCCGTCCTCTCCCCCACCCCAACATTCCTGATAAAGAGCTTATGCCCAAAACATCGGTTCTGCTGCTCCTCAGATATTGCCTGACTTGCTATGCTTTTGCAGTGCCACACTTTGCAACACTGAATATCCAGCATCTGCATTCTTCACTTTGTCCCAAAGAAGCACGCCTAATTTTCATCGCATTTCAATGAAGAGCTTCCAGACAAACTAGTACGCTTACTCACAGACCCCAGAAAAACCTGCCTGTGGGCTTTTCAACCTTGAAAATGTGTTCCTGGATTATTACTTAAAATTATTTTTGAGATATGCAACAATGATGTTGAAAAATCATTCATAAAGAGCGGTCCAATGAGCCACTGAATAAACAGGGGAGAAAAAATGTGCCTGGAATTTCTTGCTGCCTTCATTCTTTTAATCCAGAAATAATTATCATCAATTAATACAGTCACAAATTGAGTAAATATGATAGATTTTCATTTTTGACTGTGTGAAACATGTTGACCAACCATCTGCACCCTCAACCAAAATACAGCTTTTGAATACTTTATCTTCACACATAGCAGTCTAATTTAATTCTCTGAATTGATAGCTACACCAGTGCTATGCAGAGCTTTAATTAAGTTAGTCAGAAATGCAAGCAATTTGGCCATTGTATAAACGAATTAATAGTACATTAATAGTACAATGTAAAGAGGTAGCTTGAAATACGCCTTCCTCAATCAAGCCATAAAGCAAACTGTCAGAAATAGTTGGGAGTTGATATTTTTAGTGCAATCTATAGTTGTAATTTCCCTAGGCAATGAAGGTAATATTTATAGTTCCTTGTCGGATATTATCTTGTGCAATCATCGGGCAAATTTATCTTTGGTGTGTGCACTCTCAATGTACTGAAGCAAGTCAGGCATAAAACAATGGTTGCCATAAATCATCTGATCTCCAAGTGCGCTACAAAATGAAACCACAGCAGAACCGCTAACCATTTAAAAAAGGTATTTATGAAGTTAATGGAAGAAATCCTATTCACATGAAAAACTAAAATTGAACGATCTCAAATAATTAAAAATCCCTTTCTTCCACAGGGATTCAAACCCCCATATAAAGCTTTTACCAAGTTGAAAATATGGTGCCTTTTTGCCCAACTGTTCAATCCTTGAACCTCTGAACCCCCACCCAAAGAACTGAGCAGAGATTCCCTGCGGGTACCGATATCAGTTCGACTTCTCTTATAATGCAGTGAATGTTTTTATAGTGAATGAACAGTCAATTTGATCGAGTATTTATGCCATGCCAAAAATGAGCCTTTTGAATGCTAATTAAATATTAAAACTGTGGGCCAAGCTATCCTGTTAAGATACGGAGATTTTATCATTTCAGGAAATTTAGGGAAACAAAAGTCAGTATTGTGCCTTTTTTTTGAAAAAAAATAAAGACCCTTTTATAAACTTTTTACATACTAAAACTTGCTTTGTAAAGACTTTTGTTCATTAATCTTATAAAATGTTATATAGTTTCTGAAAGGTAAAGTAGAAACTGTGCCAAATAAAACTCTTACCTTTTGAGTCACAGTTTTACAAAAAAAAGCTACACCTTTCAACAGTTCTGAAGACTAACTTATGACAATAATCAACATTTTATTTTCAAAGGATGGACAGATGTCCACGGACATCTAATTTACTAATGAATGCTACTGATTGGTAGATACACAGATGCAAAGAAATAAAGATCAAAGCCAAATAAACAAAGATGGACATGCATGTCCACCGAAGAAAAGAGGTTCTTGGCAAGTCATTGCACATCCCACTTGGGTTATGCTGAAAGTTCAATTAAATTATCGATTAGGAAAATGTTCCACAAAATCACAGTAAGAAAGCTTGCCACTTGCCACCCTGTCTGGTCTACAGTCCTGCATTATCTGCTTGACCACAACGTAGTCTGTTATCAATACAGTTTTCAGTTTCATTTCTGAAAAAGATGAAAGCTGATCTTCAGATGAAGGTGAGGCAAGGAGACAATGGATGTTCAGACAATCTGAATAGTTGCCCCATACTCATTTCCCAAAGGGATTCAAACAAGTGAAATATTTGTAGATGATTTATCAACAAGTCCTCAGAATGAGAGGGATGCCCTTATAAGGACCACACTTTGTTCGTCAGTTGTCTTCTTCAGATGGAAGACAACGTTTGGAACAAAATGAGGGAAGATGCAGGGAAGACTTGCATAACACTTTGTTTAGAGGATTTGGCTATTAGAACTTAGATGAGATTGATATAGAGGATGAACAGACCAGTTCAGAGTTTGAGTGAACTCGTCTCAATAGTTACCTATGTTTTCATTTAATTAACCTACATATCGTATCTAAAAATTTTGGTTAACAAACTTCATAAACTGAGAAGTCCTCACTAATAGTCAATTGCCTATATTAAATCACTCTGTCATAAACCCCCAAAATCTAGCACACCCTTGTTTTAACACATTCAATATAGTAAAATCTAGCTGTACTTTAACAACACACTAACTGTAGTTCTTCTGCTAACTGAATTAAATTGGTGTGCTCTCTGGTTACCAACCTTTCTGCCCCTTATTTACACAATCAAACTGTTCATGACTTCCAAATCTCATCTTAATTTTCTCTATAGTGCCACACAGTCTCACCACTTATCCCTTATTATTGTAACATTGAGTGAATCTTTATCCTTTCATCTTCACTCTTGACGCCCTTCCAAAGATGTGGTCTCTCGAATTGAATTTAAATACTCCAGCTGAGAACTAACAATTAGATCATCAAAGGTTAGCATAATTTCTTCCCTTTGCCTTTCTGCTACTTCTCCATGAATAAAGCTAAGTGTGCATTTTTTTTAAACTAAGCTTTCCTAATTTGTCCCATCCCTTCCCAATATGGACAGATTTACATACTTCAGGTTCTTCTATTCCTGAACCCCCTTTAAAACACTTCACTCCCACTTCTCTGCATTAACTCTCACTCCATTCAGATACAGCCATACTAACCAGTTTATTAGTGTACTATAGGGCTGCTGAAATCCAGAGGCTTGCAATAGTAATCACCTGACAAAGCTAGAAGACATTAAATAAAAATAAATGGGACAAGCAATCTCTTTTGCTAAAGCCAGGGAACTATAGATTGGTGCAACTGACATCGATGGTGTCAAATTGTTGGAGTAAATCCTGGGGGACAAGCGACCTGAGGGGCAACTTTTTTCCACACAAAGCGTGGTGCGTGAATGGAATGAGCTGCTAGAAGACATGGAGGAGGCTGAAACAATTACAACATTTAAAATGGTATCTGCATGGGTGTATGAATAGGAAGCCTTTAGCAGGATATGGGCCAACTGCTGGCAAATGGGAAGAGATTAATTTAGGATATCTAGTCAGCATGGATGAGTTGGACTGAAGGGTGTATTTCCATGCTGCACATCTCTATGAATCTATGACAGGATTTACATGTGTTTGGAAAGGCAAGAACTGATTCGGGAGAATCAACATGGTCTTGGGTGGGAAATTGTGTCTCATGAACTTAATTGAGTTTTTTGAAGTACAAAGAGGTTTGATGAGGACAGAGCGGTGGACATGATCTATATGGACTTCAGTCAGGCATTCAACAAAGTTCCTCATGGTTGACTTGTTAGGAAGGTTAGGAGGGTTGCTTTTTAGACTGAAAGCCTGTGACTAGCAGTGTGCCACAAGGATGAGTGCTGGGTTCACTGCTTTTTGTCATTTATATAACTGATTTGGATGTGAACATAGGAAGCATGGTTACGAAGTTTGCAGATGACACCAAAATTGGAGGCGTTGCAGGTGTAGTGGACAGAAAGGGAAGTTTCTTTAGAGTACAACGGGATCATGATCAGATGGGCCAATGGGCAGAGGAGAGGTAGATTGAGTTTAATTTAGATAAATAGGAGGTGCTGGATTTTGGAAAGGAAAATCAGGACAGGTCCTGGGGAGTGCTACCAAACAAAGACATCTTAGAACGCAGGTTCAAAGTTCCTTGAAAATAGAGTCATAGTAGACAGGATAGTGAAGGCAGCATTTGGTATGCTTGTCTTTATTGGTCAGTGCACAATGTATAGGAATTGAGAAGTAATGTTGAAGCTGTACAGAACATTGGTTACACCACACTTGGAATACAAATTCTGGTCTCCCTGCTGTAGGAAGTATGTTGCAAAACTTGAGAAGATTCAGAAAAATTTACAAGAATGTAGAATCAGTTCAAGACCGAAGGATCTGTTTCTGTGCTGTATATCTCTATGACTCTACAAATCCTGGCTTCTAAGCCATCTAGATCTGGAAGATCCCAGCCTAAATCCCAAAAACATCCTTACTTAACAAAGGTAATAGTGAAGTGCTACAACTAGTAACACAACAATTGGCTACTTCAGGATCAGATTGGATCTGTAGTCCTCTGCACAACTGGATAATGTTTTAACTTTAACTATCAAAACTTACAGATTAATAATATTAATTCAGAAAAAGAAACATTTAAAGACCAGTGGTTCTCAGGAAGATTTTCCAGCCAACTGAAATACATTTAGCATAAAATAGTTATGCAGAAAAATCAGTAGGTACTCTTTTGTAGGGGTCACTGGCTTGACCAACATTTATTGCCCATCATCAATTAAACTGGAGGTGGCGGCCAGAACTATCTTCCTGAACTGATCTGGTCCCATAATGCAGTTTGACTCAAAACAAAAAACAAATGTTGATTATACTTCTGATTCAAGATGGAGGGGGCTTGGAAGGTAATTTGCAGATTTGTGGTGATCCCATGCATCTACTGCCCTTGTCAATCTAGGCGGTAGAGATCAGTGGTTTTGAATATGCTGTTGAAGGTAACGGACAGAGGGCCAATGAAGTGGGTCACTGCCTTGTGCTGGATTGTGTCAAGCTTCTTGAGTGTTGTTTAAATAATCACGCTTATCCAAGCAAGTGAAGATTATTCCATCACACTCCTGACCACTGCCTTGTAGCTGTAGACACCGGGGATTCAGGTGGTGGGTTATTCGCTGCAGAATTCTTGGCCTCTGGCTTGTTCTTGTAGGCTCACTATATAAATTGCTGCAGTTCAGTCAATAACAACTCTCCGGATGCCAATGGATAATCCAGCAATGATAATGTCAGTGAATGTTTGGAGAGATGGTTAGATTCTCAATTATTGGAGATGGTTCTTTCGCTGCGTGGCACGCTACTTGCTGTGTATCAGGCTAAGCCTGAATGTTGTCCAGGTCTTTGTGTATGTAGACATATATTCCTTCAGTGACTGAGGTGTCATCAATTGTATTGAACTTTGTGCAATAATCACTGAACATCCTCATTTCTTGCCTTTTAATGGAGGGATGGTCACTTATGAAGCAGAAGATTGTTGGTCAAGGACACTTCCTTTCTCAAGTCAAGTTCACTCACTGCTATGTCCCATAAGGAGGAATGAAGTGATCATCTGCTTTAGTTGATGGTTGAAGGATACAATTGCCCAGAATATAAACGTGTCCAGTTTTGCTTTCCATCAAATATTCAAGATTCTTTTACGTCCATCTGATGAGGTAGATGGACCCTCAGTTTAACACTGATTTCAAAACAAGGCAGTCTGAGAGCCTGTCATAATTTTACACTCAGTCTCTCTTGAATTTACAATCTTCTGGTTCAGTGACCAGACTGCTAACCACCGAGGCATAACTGGCACCTTTAGTTAAGTATTGGAGACTAAACCTCACCCACTGCACTTTAGGGAACTGAGAATGAGGTCAAAGTGAGGAACAGATTGGGAATGTCAAGAACATAAAGATCATAGCTGATACTCTGATCTGAAAACAAAAATATAAACAAGCAGTAAACTCCAAGGAGGAGAAATGTCCTTATTTAAACATTTCAAAACACGAGAGAATTCTGAACTATTAAAATAGAAAAGCAGCACTTTTAATGAACTGATCCTTCTTGCTCAGATATCATCCGGAATAAATTTTAGTCACCATTAAAGTGGCACTCACATGCCATTCATGATAGAGATGTAAACATAAAAACTCAAGGAAATGAAATTCTTCGCTGGTATTGCCATTTCTGAAGGTAGGAAATTATTTAATGGAATATAAACACATGCGGGAAGATTTTCAAGTCCAGACATGCCCCAGTTGCAATTGCAATGCTGTGGCCTTCAACTTTGTTTTCTTTGGGGGTGGGAGACCGATACTGTACCAGCTATTTTGTAACATCATTACCTGAAAAACCTGTCTAACAAGTTGCTGAAACTTAACCAAAGCAGATCTTCAAACTTTCCTACGACTGCAACCAATAACCTTAGTAGCTTGTAGGAAAGCTTTTCAGATCCTTTAATTTGCCTCTGCAGTATTTTCAGTCAACCACAAGGAGGTGCCAGATATCTACATCACACCCATCAGCAAAGCAAGCCTCTTACCTCAGTGACTGCTGCAGGTTAAAGGTCACAATTTGAACAGTCAAGCATGAAATTATTTTCTACCCCACTGAGGGAAAAAAAACCCTCAGAACTTAGAGGTCATGCTGCATTCATTTTTTTTTCCACAGTAGATGCGCGAGAGTTACGTAGTGATTCTCAGGCAAATAGCAGCTCAATAATCATACATGAAGAACTGTTCCAATTGCATTCATTCAGAATGTGGCCATTACAGTAGCTGTACTAATTTCAAACACATTAAAAACTGGTTCCTCCAGTCAGGAGGACTGTTCTTTCACTGCAAAGATCCATTCAGAGACAAGAAACTACAGTACTTTCTCAAAAATCACAAAAATAAATGCAGCCCCCTGGTTACGTTCCTGAGACTTAAGTTACTCCTCACAAATTATTCGATCAGTGCTCCTTAAACTATTATTGCCTGCCTACACGGAGTTCATAATTGTCAAGTTCATTTTGGAGCTAAGCTAGACGACTCTCACCAGTCTACAAACTGCTCAATGCGCCTCGATAAAATAAAATCAAGAGAAGGTCGAGAGTGTCACGTTCCTAGGAGTGACAAAAACCGATACTCTGTCTTGGACCACCAACGTAGATGCAGCCAAGGAGGCAAAACAATATCTCGTCTTCCTCAGGCAGCTTAAGAAATTCAGCACGTCTACAAGGACCCTCACCAACGCTTACAGGTGCACCGCATAAAGTGTTCTAGCTGGGTGCATAACGGCCTGGTACGGCAACTGCTCTGCCCAGGACTATAAGAAACTACAGAAAGTTGTGAACACAGCCCAGGCCATCACAGAAACCAACCTCCCATCCACGGATTCCATCTTCACTTTTCACTGCCATAGAATGGTCACCATCATCATCAAAGACCCCACCCACCGCGGTAATGCTCCCTCCTAACCTCTTATCAGGCAGAAGATAACAGCTTCTTCCCAAAACTTACTGGACTCCGGATGGACCTCTATAGCTTCAAAAAATGCTGATCTTGTTTTGCACACCTCATGTACAGCCATAACCTTGTATGCCTTGCTGTCAAAATACCCTATGATCTGTACATTCTTGTTTGTTATAACCTGCTTGCAAAACAAAGCTTTTCACTGAACTTAGGTACATGTGACTGCAAGAAATCAAAAAGTCCCAAATCCAGAATCAAAAGTTAAACCAAGGAGACTGCAGCAATTTTTATAAAAAGTTCACTTGCAAAAGTTCACTTTCAAAGCTTTTATTATCAATATTCTGTCCAGTCATAAAATGTGTTTGCCCAGCTCCAAGTAAAATTTGTCAGGCAGGATAGATTCATTTCTCCCAATTTTTCATTCCAATCCTGATTCATTTGCAATTGTGGAAACTACTTCGAAATCTCTAAATCAGATGCAATGCACAAGCCATATGTTCTCCTCTAATACACTGGCTGTTTCTTAAAGCAGAACATCGAGACTATTATCTCCCTCATAAATTTGTCTCAGTCAGGATTATGGTTGCATCATTATAGGTGATCATAGCACTTTCACAAACTCATATAGTACAGAGGAAGTCGTTTGGCCCATCGAGTCTGTACTGACACAACTACCATAAATCTACACTAGTCCCACTTTCTAGCACTTTGCCCATTGCTTTACACCACACGATACAGGAGCAGAATTAGGCCATTTGGCCCATCAAAGCTGCTCTGCCATTTGATCATGGCAGTTATTGTCCTCCCTTCTCTCCATAACCTTTGATGCCCTTATGACATCTCAAGAGGTCATCCAAGTATTCTTTTTAAAAGCTGAGGTTTCCTGCCTCCACTATCCTCCTAGGCACAGCATTCCAAATTCTGATCAGAGTTCAGTAGCCACAGATAGAAAGTGCCTGTGAAAAACAAGAACAATGTTGCTTTGACACCTTAAAAAGGTCTTTCAGCACCTAACCAAGAGTCGTACACAGCCACTAATAATCTACTGGATTCAGGTTGAAAGTCTGCTTGCTGAGCTGGAAGCGCCAAGGACACCAACACCAGACAGCACTAACTCCATCAGCAAGGACAGCATCCTTAAACTAGTAGACCTGCGCATCACAACCCACTTCACCTTCAACAATAAGACCTACAAACAAATCAACGGGACACCAGAGGGATCACCAACACCAGAATTCTTGGCAGGGGCAGTTATGCAGAGAGTCGAACGAGCAGTCCTCCACCTGATCCAGCCCAAGCTTTGGATCTGCTATGTGGATGACACCTTTTTCATCACAAAATGGAACGAAGAGGAAGAGAACAACAACAGACTCTCCTTCCCAGATGTCCCAGTAGAACCAAAAGCCAATGGAGAACTGCAGACCAGCATCGCCAGGAAAGTGAAACACACAGACCAGATACTCAACTACAGGAGCAATGATACCAACACCTGCAAATGGAGCTGCATTATTTAAATGATCCACAATACACTGCAGTACCCAGGAACAATGAGATGCTGAATAAGAACACCTATAAAATGTATTCAAGAGCAACGGGTACATGATAAACATAGTCCGCTGATTCGTACACAACAAACCTAAATAAGAAGACACAACATGCCCAGAGACTCTAGCCACACTACCATACATTAAAGACATCTCAGATGATGACCAGACCACTCTGGCCCCTACATGGTAGCCTACAAATCTACCACTACACTGAAACAGCTCTTGATTACTCAAAAGGACCCTGTACCAACAACCAGTTATACGAACATCATAGACAAATACCCTGCAAGGACTGCAACAAGCATTACATCAGACAGACTGGCAGGAAACTAGCCATCAGGATACATGAGCACTAACTAGCCACCAAAAGACATGATCAACTATCACTGGTATCCACACACACAAACAATGAGGGACCCCAGTTCGACTGGGACAATACACCCATCCTGGGACAGGCTAAACAAAGACACACTCGGGAATTCCTCAAGGCCTGGTTTTCAAACCGGAACTCCATTCACTAACACATTGATTACCAACCTCTTTCAAGAAATTTCCTTCACGTGAACTGCAGTACTGTTTTGTTTTTCATCGTGAGGACGAGAAGCAGCAATCACCCAAGTGTAAGGCCATTCTGCAGCTTTCAGAACAATTCAAAATTTTCAATTTATTGCAATACTGTCATAAAGGAGTATGTAAATTTTCCGCAACTGTAGTGGTAAGCTCATTAAACAACATTACCATCCATATCTCTGCTTGTCTTTGCATGGCAAACAAGGATCTTTTCCCCCAATCACACCACCTTACAAACCTGAATGCAAACTGACAGCAATGAGGCAGCCAGCTGTAGTCTCAACTGATTTAACCATTTACAATTCTGTCACTCATCTGCCAAAATAACGGCGTGCCAAAACAGAGAGACTGGCCATCACTTGGAATCAACCCAAAATGAATCGCAAGGAGAGTCATTTTTAAAAAAAGATTGATTTAGTACTTTGGAGCTGGTTAACGTGAAATGCACAACACAATCAACCACACAAAATCTGAACGAATGATATTGGGGCAGTCGAGAGTTGAATATTCTTCAGGCCACTTCAAAATGAAAATTTCTGAAACACAGAAATTTTACTGTGGATCATAATTTTGGATGAAAGCCACTTATTTCATCAAAACTGCTTTCAGGAGTATAGAGTATCCCGGACTGAACTGAGTTCATCACCCTATCCAGAGAGACAGCTTTTCTATAAAGGAAATAAGTTGAACGATTTTGATTTGACTGCCATGGCAACAGAGTTTACCCATTGCATGGTAATGAACTGCAACAGAATCTATCACAGCATTAAGAATGACAGCACCATTTTTGTACCAAGTTACAAGCTGAACCATAACATAGTTATCAAAGGACAGTGTAATGGAAACATTGAAACTGCCTTGTTAGGCAAAAGGGTCTTTAATGTATTAAAAATTTTGCAGATCCTAGGTTAATGTTCTGCACTCTCAATAATTCCTGGTGGAATGTTCATATTTTAATGAAAATTAGACAAGGTTTGGCTTGGCTTCAACCCGGGCAGGAACAGATGCTTTCAGCAACCACCTGGTCAAATCTCCTCAAAATCATACACGCTTCAGTGTGATCAATGTAACTGAACATGTCCATCATATGTGTTTTTACCCAGGAACTGGAACAGATACCTTGGAGACAAGACAGCAAAGTTACAATGGAATTCTTTGAAAACAATAAAACAGAGAACGTGCAACACCAAGAATACTGAGCCTGTCCATTGGTTAAGCAGTTCCTAAAAGCTAGTTGCAACTGTGAGTGAACTGCATTTCAATGTTTCCCCGTACACTAATTCTGTCTAAATTATGCATTTGCACATGTAATTAAATATCTTGCAGCTGGCACATACCCATAATGCATGTCAAAACGTATGATATGCTTTAAAGTGCAACATGTGCAAAGCACCATTCACAGTTACAGCTGAATGGTTCAAATGACTGCTGTTAAATTAGTCACACTAATGTACTTGGACAGGTAGGCAAAAATCTGCCAACTACAAACCACTAATGTGCACAAACACAATCCAACTGCTCAAAAAGTTTTTCAATGCACCAAGATGAAATCAAAAATTAATTCAAAACAAGTCAACTTCACCACTTTCTATTGGTACTTTGCAGCCACTACTTTCCTGCCTTATTCTGGGAAGACCTACGTACAGTTCAAAGTAACAGAAGTAACAGACGTTTCTCTCAGACATGGAACTCGGGTATCGAGTGGAAATTTGAAGTCAGCCTTTGAGCTACGTTCTAGCTTCTCCTGACCAGCTCTGTTGAAAAATGCCTCATGTTTGGCTGCCACATTTCCCAGGACTACAGTTCATAAAGCTTCATTGCCTATGGCCTCTGGAAGAAGTGAAATCTGCCACACAAAAGTAAGGGGTTTCTTTCTTTGACTAGAATTTTAGCTTTATTTCAACACGAATGGAACTCTGCAAGACAACTGTCAGCCTAATATCACAAGTGAAAGGATTCTTCAAGGCTTGATAACTCGAGTTCCTGTTGTGTAATGCTATGTATGTCACATTCGACAGGAATTGTAGTTTCCAATCAACAATATCTTAAAAATTACCAAATACAGTAATGAACTGGATGCGTCTTCTATGCCATCTTGTAGGTCACCACAACATCATGCTCAGGTACCACTCCTCCTCTTGGAGCAGAGTCATACGATGCAGCCTTAAATGCATAAAGATGGCTAAATCCCCAGGCCTACCTGATGTACCCTACAGTTCTGGGGGAAGTGACCAAAATGATTGCTGGGCCCCTTGCTGAGATACTTAAATCATCAATACCCACAGGTGAGGTGCTGGAAGACTGGAGGTTGGCTAAACATGGTGCCACTATTGAAGAAAGGTGGTAACTGTAGACCAGTGAACCTGACATGAGTGGTGGCTAAGTTATTGGAGGGATTTCTGAGGGACAGGATTTACATGTATTTGGAAAAGCAAGTGATTAGAGATAATCAACTGGACTTAGTGAGACATGCTTTCCCATACACAAACTCGATTCAAGTTTTCTGAAGTAACAGAAAGAATTGAGGAGGGCAGAGCAGTGGTCATGGTATACGTAGACTTGAATAAAGCAATCAACAAGGTTCCTCATGATAGACTGGGTTAGCAAAGAGTGATCACATAGAATACAAGGAGAACTTGTCACTTGGATACAGAACTGACTTGAAGGTAAAAGACAAGGGGTGGTGATGGGAGGGTTTATTTCCAGACAGGAGGCCTGTGATCAACGGTGTGCCACAAAAATTGTTGTTGGTTCCATGGCTTTCTATCATTTATATAAATAATTTAGAGGTGAACATAGGGAAGGTATAGTTATTAAGTTTGCAAATGAGATGTACTGGACAGTGATGAGGTTACCTCAAAATACAAAAGGATTTTGATCGGATGGGCCAATGGGCCTTGGGACGGCAGATGAAGTTTAATTTAGATAGATGTGAGATGCTGTTATTTTGGAAAGGCAAATCATAGCGGGATTTACACACTTAATGGTAAAGTCCTGGGGAATGTTGCTGAACAAAGACACCTTGGAGAACAAGCTCATACTTCCTTGAAAATAGAGTCACAGGTAGACAGGGTAGTGAAGTTGACATTTGGTATGCTTGCTTTCATTGGACAAAGCATAGAGTACAGGGGTTGGGACGTCATGTCGAGGCTGTTCAGGACATTGGTTCGGCCACTTTTGGATTACTGCAAACAATTCTGGTCTACCTGCTATAGGAACGATGTTGTGAAACTTGAAAGGATTCAGAAAAGATTTACAAGGATGTTGCCAGGGTTGGAGGGCTTGTACTATAGGGAGAGGCTGAATAGATTGGAGCTATTTTCCCTGGAGTATCAGAGGCTGAGAGGTGACCTTATGGAGATGTATAAAATCAAGTTTCACAACCGCATTCCTGAGGCGGGGAGACCAGAATTGTGTTAGTGGCCTAGCCAATGTCCTGTACAACCTCTATACGACCGATGTGGCGTGGATAGGATCATTTCCCCAGGGCAGAGGGAGGCCAGAACTAGAGGGCATAGGCTTGAGGTGAGAGAGGAAAGATTTAAAAGGGATCTAAGGAGCAACGTTTTCACAAAGAGGTTGGTACATGTATGGAATGAGCTGCCAGAGGAAGGGATGGAGGCTGGAATAATTACAGCATTTAAAAGGTATCTGGATAGGTTTATGAATACGAAGGATTTAGAGTGATATGGGCCAAATGTTGTCAAATGGGACTAGATTAATTTTTGATATCTGATCTGCATGGAAATGTTGGACCACAGAGGCTGTTTCTGTGCTGTATATCTCTACAACTCTTAGACAAATGGTATTCTCACCTCCCTCTCAGACAGACAGAGACAAAAATCCAGGTCATTCTTTGAAGTAGCACAAGGAGCACTTTGTTAATGGTGCTGACCAATATTTCTCTCTTACCAGACATCACCAACAGATATCTGGTCATTATGTCATTGTTGTTTGACAGAACTTATTGGGCACAAATTGGCCACCACAGTTCCTACATTAGGACATTAACATCATTGGCTTGAGTGCTTCAGTACAACACAAGATCGTGAAATGAGTTTTAGTAATGTACTTTAACACGGAGTGTGATTCCTAACTGGGTGCCACAGGGATATGCTCTGGGGCCGCTGCTACTTGTAGTTTACACCAAGGACAAAGGTATTGGGAGTTGACATGGGGCATTGCTTTCAACTAATTGAGAAAAGAAACTAGCAGAGAATGAAAGCAGGCTGCAACGTAGACAAACACTTAGCACTGAAAATAAGGAAAGAAGAACAGCACAATGAACTAAGTGGATTATAACCTTTAGAGACAAGTCTATACCACTGATAGATTTTAGCTCCCAAGAACGTACTGTGCAACAGCAATAAAGAAAGCAATCACATTATCAGATGGGAATCAGACAGAGAATACAAAGAAATCAAAGGAAATGATATGAGTCTACACAAGGCAATGGTATGGGAACACCTGGTTTAGTGAATACAGGTCTGGCCACCATAGTACAGCACAGATTACTGAACAAGGAAGGCAGTGCAGAAAAGGAAAACAAACAAAGATGATTGAGGCACCTTAAGGTGTTAAACAGGGTGTGATTGTCCATTTCCTGAACCTTCTGAAAGCAATCAGTTTTGTTAAGCTAACAGATGAACTCAAATATAACATGGCACACACATTCCCATAAATTTTGGAATATGCAAACTTAAGAAAAAGTGGTATGTGCACAGAGATGTTTAGATTTATCAGTCTTTTCCAGTGGGGATACACAGGCAAACAAACAAACAAGCAAACAAACAACACGGAGGAGGAGTATCATTTACAGAAGACTGCGCAGTGCAAAAATTTGTTATTGAGGTAGAATTGGAACAGCAGCAGATGGGCATAACCCAAAGAATCTGCCAGAATGCATAACCTGAAAACCATCCGAAATAAGTCCTCCAGCCTCATCCTCCTAAGCTGGTAAACTGTGGACACCAAATGGATAACCTGACACAACTCCATTCCTCATCGAAACTGGAGGTTTATTCAAAATGTCAGAACAAATTTAGGAATTCACGTTGGAAACGAACACAGGAAATGTCAGGCAGCCATCAGGGATGCATGAAGGCAAACAGGTCAGCCATAAAGAACACATATAGGCTTCAGCTTTTGATCATCAGTGCACTCATTTCATGCCCTTGAAACAATGTTAAAATGATGCTTTGCTCACTTTTGGAAGCCGATCAGATGGCCTATCCTAGCTCTGTACTCAGTAATATAACTTTTTGAATAAAGAAGAAAACTTAAGCTGGCTTTCAAAACGTGTTTTGGGTTTGTAAACTCCTTCCTGATTTAAATGTTTCTCTTCATTGTTTAACATGTGCAAAAGCAAAATGCACCAAACCCTCAGTATATATAAAATTTATGAGGAAATACTACAAACTCTCAACCGGCTCTGATCAAGGAAGGGTCAAAATGCTAACTGTGCCTTCCTCTCTCCACAGATGCTGCTAACCTGTGAATATTGATTGACAGATTGGAAGTTTTGTTCAATATTTGACACAAGGACAAATCCAGGTCACTACTGAAAAGTACTCTAGGGTGTAGGTTTGCTCACTGAGCTGTAGGTTTGATATCCAGACGTTTCATTACCTGGCTAGGTAACATCATCAGTGGCGACCTCCAAGTGAAGCAAAGCTGTTGTCTCCTGCTTTCTATTTATATCTTTCTCCTGGGGTTTGTGGTGATGTCATTTCCTGTTCATTTTCTGAGGGGTTGATAGATGGTATCTAGATCTGTGTGTTTGTTTGTGGCATTGTGGTTGAAGTGCCAGGCTTCTAGGAATTCTCAGGCATGCCTTTGCTTAGCCTGTCCCAGGATAGATGTGTTGTCCCAGTCGAAATGGTGGGTTTTTTTCATCCGTGTGTAGGACTACGAGGAAGAGAGGGTTGTGTCTAGCTGGTGTTCATGTATCCTGATGATGTTACCTAGCCAGGTAATGAAACATCTGGATATCAAACCTATAGCTCAGCGATCAAAGCTACACCTTAAAACTGAACCTGAGCTACAAATCTTCACAAACTTTGTGAAAAGTACTTGCCGAATCAGCTAACTTCATGTGAGAATGAACGCAAACACATGTGATTTTAATGCCACCATGCCAGCGTAGATAATTCAAAGTGACTGAATAATACCACATCAAACAAAACTCATTCAAGTCACAGGAAATGTCTGCTTGCTCACTATCTGTTTCATAATCATTTTATTTCAACAAATGTTAAATATGACACTGAAGCACAATCTCACATTTGTCCGCAAGAGATTGGAGAGGCAACTAATATCTTGAGAATTTTGTCATTTTCCTCAAAGAACAATTAAGTTTAGGAAAATCAGAGGGTTATAATTCTATAAATGTGAAACCATGCATGTCTGTACACTTTGAATATGTACAGCATCACACTTCACTGAGTGAATGTGCAAGGAAAGAGAATAACTGGACTCAAACACACAGGATGCCAGCTGACATTCTCATTCACTCAGCAATCAATTCCACACTCACTTATTGACATTGATTCCTGGTCCAGCAAATTCTCAATTCAAAATTACAGCAGAAATAAAGACATTAGCCATATCAGCTCTCTGCAAGAGTAACTCCACTTGTCCTATTCCCCGGCCTTATTTTTCTAGTCCTGTGAATTCTTTTCCCCTGGTGCTTATCCAGTTTTTGTTTGGCAAAACTGCAGTCATATTCTCCATTGGACTCAGAAGTGCATTCTAAACTAACTCCACTTCAAAATGTTTTCCTTCATTTGGCAATCACAATAAATTGTGAGTATGGAAACAGGTTTGAGTTGAAGTTGTCTAGACTCTTGATGCTTTTGAACACCTCCTATCAACTGTGGATGCTGTAAATCAGAAACAAAACAAAAGTTACTCGAAAAGCTCAGTGGGTCTGGCAGCATCTGCCAAGAGAATTAATGTTTCTGGTCCAATAACCCTTCTTCAGACTTCGAAAATGTCACTTTATGTGGAGAAGATTGAGGGGTAAGGAGTTTAAAAAAAAAGGTGGGGATAGAACCCAAAGAGAGAGATCAACAGTTGGACAGACAAAGGAGTGGATAACAATCTGGCTAAGAGGATGAATAGCTATTAATGTGGCACAAATGTTACTTGCCACTTGTCAGCCCAAGCCTGGATATTGTCCAGATCTTGTTGCATTTGGACATGGGCTGCTCCAGTATCTAGGGAATCATGAATGGTGAACACGGTGCAATCATCTGCGAATATCTCTACTTCTGACCTTATGATGATGGAAGGTCACTGATGAAACTGCTCAGGGAATCCTGTAGAGATGTCCTGGAGCTGAGGTGACTGACCTCCAACAATCACATCCATCTTCCTGTATGCAAGGTATGACTCCAGCCATTGGTAAGTCACAGAAGCCTCAAAGCAGCACCACATACAGTGTATGTTTAGAAAGGTTCCTCAGAATTATTTTTTTTGGGAAAACTATTACATAAAGCAAATAAAGAAAGAGATTGGTTCTCTCTACTCCCAGGACAGACTATTTATTTTTAGAACTCCAGTTTGCAGTCCATTAGGTTCAGAAATTTGTTGCATTTAAGTCTCATCAGTTTTTTTCCAGATATTTTTCTTCTGTTGATTAATCCCCTCTCACTTTTTAGCCCCTAGGATACCCATTATTTCTAGTATGCAACTTGCACTTTAAATACAGACAGGAAATATTTGCATGAGTGAGTCAAATAACCAGGAAGGTTTGGATCCAATCCTTATTCCATGCCAAGTTAACAGGACTAAAATATTTTGATGGGGTGAGGCACTGAAATTGCTTTCTGCAAACTGTCTAATTGGGTAAAATTTCAAGGGCTCACACTTCAGATCAATAGTCAGCAATCTCTTTTCAAATATATAGACATGTGAACATCAGATAAAACCAATGGATGCCTCCAGCTCATCAAAACTGAAACACTGAACAATCATTTTTCAAGACATGATAGATTCACTCATGTCCAAGCCAACCCAATTTAGCTAATCCATCAAGGAATACCCTCCTTATTGGAGTACTTAACGCAATTTGAGCAAAGTCAACATTTTCACCTTGGGAGGTCCACCTTCACATTGAATTCTTTCACAAATAATTGGTTTATGCTTCATTCAAGCTATGTTGGTGTTGCTGACTAGGCCAGCATTTACTTCCCCTCGCTATTTGCCAAGTGGACAACTAAGAGTTATTCACATTGACATGGGTCTAAAATCACATGTAAATGTGACTAGGTAAGGATGATAGATGTATTGTGACAATAATAGCCAGTGGTAATTTGTCCATCATTAGGCTAAATGATTGTTGAATTTAAATTTGATCATCTGTGCTGGTGGGTTTTGGACAGATGTCCCCAGCACATTAGGCGGAGGTTCAGGATTACTACTACTGTTGCATTACCATTATGCTTTATCTAGACCAAAAAGGCAGGTTGCTGGTCAAAGCACAGCAGGCCAGGCAGCATCTCAGGAATAGAGAATTCGACGTTTCGAGCATAAGCCCTTCATCAGGATGAAGGGCTTATGCTCGAAACGTCGAATTCTCTATTCCTGAGATGTTGCCTGGCCTGCTGTGCTTTGACCAGCAACACATTTGCAGCTGTGATCTCCAGCATCTGCAGACCTCATTTTTTACTCAAAAAGGCAGGTTAGCAGAATTGTTCTGAAATCTGAATTCAACTACCGAACAATGAAGGGGATTCCACAATTTTCTTCAGCTGACCTATCAATGCCATATTTTTCTTCAAAATGTAATTTTAGCCCCATTCATGCAGAAACATTGATCCCTTTGCTATCATGCAATGCATTTCTACTGCTGTTGTTTCGTAAGTTTGGACATTTTTTTATATACGTAACAATGCAACACAAAGCAAAACTGTTCACACTACAATTCATAACCAAACAAATGGGTATCACAAATAATAAATACACTAAAAGTAGTCAGGGATCATCAAATTGGTTTGAAGCGAAAAGTCCAAACTTTAGACATCTCTCAACATATGAAACATTATAGTCTGCTGCTGAATTCAGTACAAAGCAACCTCGATTATCCGAATGACACGGGTGGGGAGTATTTTGTTCAGATAATCGAATGTTCAGACAATCACATATTCAGATAACAGTTTACCGAAGCATCTGGACCTTAAGATCTTGCTCAGATAATCCAAAATTTGGATAACCAGTGTTTGGACAAGCAAGGTTGCACTGTACGTTTTCCAATGCATAATACATACAAACAAAACATGGCAAATCTTCTGCAGTTTTAGTTGAAGATCCCAATGCCCTGTACATTAGAATGTGACTTGGTATTAAATAGCTGCCCACTGTACACTAGTGACATTCAAGGGTACTCCATTGGCTTTGGAAGCTGGTTTCAACAGGAGTTAAGAGATGTACAGGAAAAGTCTTGGCTGGGATAGACAATAGACAATAGGTGCAGGAGTAGGCCATTCTGCACCACCATTCAATATGTTCATGGCTGATCATCCTTAATCAGTATCCTGTTCCTGCCTTATCTCCATAACCCTTGATTCCACGATCCTTGAGAGCTCTATCCAACTCTTCCTTGAAAGTATCCAGAGACTGGTCCTCCACTGCCCTCTGGGGCAGAGCATTCCACACAGCCACCACTCTCTGGGTGACGAAGCTTCTCCTCATCTCTGTCCTAAATGGTCTACCCTGTATTTTTAAGCTGTGTCCTCTGGTTCGGCACTCACCCATCAGCGGAAACACGTTTCCTGCTGCCAGAGTGTCCAATCCTTTCATAATCTTATATGTCTCAATCAGATCCCCTCTCTGTCTTTGAAACTCAAGGGTATACAAGCCCAGTCGCGCCAGTCTTTCAGTGTAAGGTAGTCCCGCCATTTCAGGAATTGACCTCGTGAACCTACGCTGCACTCCCTCAATAGCCAGAATGCCTTTCCTCATATTTGGAGACCAGAACTGCACACAATACTCCAGGTGTGGTCTCACTAGGGCCCTGTACAGCTGCAGAAGAACCTCTTTGCTTCTGTACTTAATCCCTCTTGTTATGAAGGCCAGCATACTATTAGCCTTCTTCACTACCTGCCGTACCTGCATGCTTACCTTCACTGACTGGTGTATAAGAACACCCAGATCTCTCTGTACTGCCCCTTTACCTAAATTGATTCCATTTAGGTAGTAATCTGCCTTCCTATTCTTGCCACCAAAGTGGATAACCATACATTTATCCACATTAAACTGCATCTGCCATACATCTGACCACTCACCTAACCTTCCAGGTCACCCTGTAATCTCTGAACATCCTCCTCACATTTCACCTTGCCACCCAGCTTAGTATCATCAGCAAATTTGCTAATGTTATTACTAATACCATCTTCTACATCATTAATATATAATGTAAAAAGCTGTGGTCCCAGCACTGATCCCTGCGGTACCCCACTGGTCACTGCCTGCCATTCCGAAATGGAGCCATTTATCACTACTCTTTGTTTCCTGTCAGCCAACCAACTTTCAATCCAAGTTAGTACTTTGCCCCCAATACCATGCGCCCTAATTTTACTCACTAACCTATGTGGGACTTTATCAAAAGCTTTCTGAAAGTCCAGGTACACTACATCTACTGGATCTCCCTCGTCCATCTTCAGAGTTACATCCTCAAAAGATTCCAGAAGATTAGTCAAGCATGATTCCCCCTTCATAAATCCATGCTGACTCTGAGCTATTCTGTTACAACGATCCAGATGTGTCATAATTTCATCCTTTATAATAGACTCCAGCATCTTTCCCACCACTGGAGGTCAGACTAACTGGTCTATAATTTCCTGCTTTCTCTCTCCCACCTTTCTTAAAAAATGGTACATTAGACACCCTCCAATCTGCAGGAACTGATCCCGAATCTATCGAACTCTGGAAAATAATCACCAACGCATCCACGATTTCTCGAGCCACCTCCTTCAGTACCCTTGGATGTAGACCATCAGGCCCCGGGGACTTATCAACCTTCAGACCTAACAGTCTCTCCAACACCAATTCCTGGCAAATATAAATTTCCTGAAGTTCAGGTCCTTCAGCCACTGTTACCTCAGGGAGATTGCTTGTGTCTTCCCCAGTGAACACAGATCTGAAGTACCAATTCAATTCTTCTGCCATTTCTTTGTTCCCTGTAATATACTCCCCTGCTTCTGTCTTCAAGGGCCCAATTTTAGTCTTAACCATTTTTTTTTGCCTTTCACATGCCTAAAGAAGCTTTTACCATCCTCCTTTATATTTTTGGCCAGTTTACCTTCGTACCTCATTTTTTCTCTGCGCATTTCTTTCTTAGTAATCCTCTGTTGTTCTTTCAAAGCTTCCCAGTCCTCCGTTTTCCCACTTATTTTGCTATGTTATACTTTTTCTCTTTTAACTTTATATGTTTCTTAACTTCCCTCATCAGCCAGGGCTGCCCATGCCTCCTCCTAGGACTTTTCTTCCTTTTTGGAATGAACTGATCCTGCATCTTCTGCATTATACACAGAAGTATCTACCATTGTTTCTCCACTGTCATCCCTGCTAAGGTATTGTACCATTGAACTTTGGCCAACTCCTCCCTCATAGCTCTATAGTTCCCTTTATTCAACAGAAATATTGTCACTTCCAATTGTACCCTCTCCCTCTCAAACTGCAGATTGAAGCTTATTGTATTATGGTCACTACTTCCCAATGGCTCCTTCACTTTGAGGTCCCTGATCAATTCTGGTTTGTTGCACAATACCAGATCCAGAATTGCCTTCTCCCTGGTAGGCTCCAGCACCAGCTGTTCTAAGAATCCATCTCGGAGACACTCCACAAAGTCTCTTTCTTGAGGTCCAATACCATCCTGATTCTCCCAGTCTACCTGCATGTTGAAATCCCCTATAACAACTTTGCGACAGGCCAATTTCAGCTCCTGATTCAGCTTACATCTGACATCCAGACTACTGTTTGGGGGCCTGTAGATAATTCCCAAGAGGGTCTTTTTTAACCTTAAAATGTCTTAGCTCTATCCATACTGACTCTACATCCCTGATTCTAGGTCCCTCCATGCAAGGGACTGAATATCCTCCCTTACCAACAAGGCCACCCCACCCCCTCTGCCAGTCAGTCTGTCCTTACGATAACACGTGTAGCCTTGAATAGTCATTTCCCAAGCCCAGTCCACTTGAAGCCACGTCTCAGTTATCCCCGCAATATCGTTATCTGCCAAGTTCCAAAAGAGCCTCAAGCTCATCCATCTTATTTCTAATGCTTCGTGCCTTCATATATAGTATTTTTAATTTGTTACTGCCCTCACCCTTCCCAACAACTCCTATTTCACTCAACCTTACAGCATGATCCCTTTTTGAATGTGACGAATTGTTTAAGCAGCTTGGACTTATAATAAACGGAGAAACAAATGACAAATAGTTGTATGATACAAAGTAAATTTAGCACAAGCAACACGTCCTTCATCTGCCCCACCAAACATAGACGGTGATGGAGTTAACAGCATGTAAGTCAATGTGGGTAGTGAGGGCTGCGAGGTATTAGTCGGAGTTTATTGCAACGATTATCTTAACCGCAGGTCATAGAGGGCGGCAATACTGTAGGGGTGGTTTGAAACAAAGGATGGTAAATTTATTTGGAGGGAAAGCCCTGAAATTAGAGGGAAGCATGCAAAGAAAACAGGCATAGAAATTGAAATCACCAAGGATGAGTCATCATTCAGTGTCAGAGAAAGGAATAAAAGGGACAACTCCTTGGAGGAACTTGAGACAAAACTTGAGTGAGCAGCCAAGAAGGATGCTAGAGGAGACAATAGACACCGAAACAGAAGCTCATCAAATTTGCTCTGCCATTCAATGAGATCATGGTTGATATGACAATCCTCAACTTCCCTTTCTCGCCTTTTCCCTAAAAACCTTGATCCCCTTGTGAATTAAAATTTTCTCTCTATCTCAGCCTTGAATATACTCCTGCCTTGACAACACTCCGCAGTGCAGAACTCCAAGGATTCACTTCCCTCCACAAGAAATATCTCTCATAAGAGTGCAAATGTTTATTTTGAGATTATGTTCTCTAGTTCTCGATTCTCCCACACGAAGAAATAATTTCCCTGCATCCACTGTCCAGTCATTTAAGAATTCTGTGATGTTTCAAAAAAGTCACCTCCCATGCTTCTAAATTCAAACAAGTACAAGCCTAAACAACTGAATCTCTATTCATAAACACAGTCCCTCCACATCTGATATCAACCAAATGAACATTCGCTGGACTGCCACCAATGCCAGTACATCTTTCCTTAGATCATGGACCCAAAACTGTTCACAGTATTCCAACTGTGGTCTTTTTAGTACCTTGTATTGTTTTAATAAAATTCCCCTATTTTTATACTCTGTTTCCTTTGAAATAAAGACTAACATTCCATTTCCTACCTCTACTACTCCATGAATTCAGGTGCTAGACTTCAGTGATTCATGGGTGAGGACTCCCAAATCCACCGTGGTGTTACAAAGCTCAAAATGCAACCAAATCTGAAGTTGTAGTGCTGGATTAGACAGTTGTAATGTTAGCTCTAATGATACTTAAGAGACATCCAAATTAAAACATTAAGCCTGCAGATCAGTTAGTCAAATGTAAATTTCACATAACCATAAGAGGAAAACAACTGACAAACTGGACTGAATGCAGTAGGTTTCACCTGAGAACGCAATTCCTAAAATGAACAAAAACAGCCAATCAATCAGTCACCGCTCTTGAAACATTAACTCTGCTTTCTTTCCACAGCTACCCCAGATCTGCAGAGTTTCTCTAGCAATTTCTGTTTGTACTGCAGATCTCCAGTCAGTACTAGTCATCGATTGAATTCAGCAGCCAACTTTGCCAATAACAGTGAAATATTTTCATAGTGAAAGCAAATGGTTTGAAAGCCCGGTTCTGCACATTGCACAAGCTGTTACTAGTTACTACCAATACACTAATGTTTTTGCACGGCAAGAAGTTATGAACAAACAGGTCTCGCCCAGTTACACCGAGCAAACGAGCCAGTAAATGAAAAAGGATGTAAAGGCTGCTTTCTCCCATCAGGTATCCCAATTTGATCAAGGCTGTTCATATAAAAGAAGTCCAGTGAATCATTATAAGCTTTAAACTTTAACGTAACCTTTCTCCCTTCACCGGCACTGCTCAGCTGCTTAGTGTTTCCATATCAGCCACTTCTACGTTCACCCAGACTGTTATGCTCAATCTCATTTCCTTGGTTCCTTTACCCCCAGTTTCTTGGGGTAAACAACTCACACAAGCGAGGCAGCAGAAGCTTCTGCACGTGTGAAGGTAGGATGTGAATGTCAGCTGGAATATGTGATAATCACAAATAAACATAACTGTCTCTTCAACACAAGTGTCCTTCCAATAAGGCGGCAAGTCCATGCAGCACAGGCAGGACAAAGGCAACTGCACTTCCTAGATGAAAGTAACTGCTAAACACAGACTAAGTGCTGAGACATAGGATCTTCCTAGTCTCAGAAAATCAGAACACTTACTCAAACGCTGTTTACCCATCATGGGAGATTTTCAACCTGAGTTATCTAAGTTAGCATCTTTCTGTCTGTACCAGATAATGGGAATACAGCCTCAGTAATTTACACATTTAATCACTTTCCACATGAGAAAAACTGCCCAAAGCTGTCTGCATCCTCTGGTAGAAGGGGCTGAGAATGGAATACAAAATAGTGTTTGCAAAGAACTCACTCGGTCCTTATCATCAGCAACATCAGACAGGATGTCATCAAGGTCCAAGATACCGCCATCACTATGCTCCAAACGATGAACTTGAACCCAATAACCTGGATCCTGGTGGAAAAACGAAAGAATATTATTCATTCAAGTTGTCTCAAGGAAACCACTACCAGAAAATTGGATTTTTCATTGCAGTTTTAGCAAACATATACAAGATACACTGAAGAACTTGCCAAGCAAGAGTTCAAGGAGCAAGCTGACTATTACCTTCTCAAGGCCAAGTAAAAGTGGGCACCAAATGTTGGCCTCACCAGAGATACAGACATCCCAAGAAAAAATTAAAAATATTTCTAACGTGGTGCCACAATCGAAGGCAGGTGGTAAAGACAAGGCAAGGAACAATAGACCAGTGAGCCTGACCTCAGTGGTGAACAAGTTATTGGAGGGAGTCCTGAGGGACAGGACGTACATGTATTTGGAAAGACAAGGACTGATTAGGGATAGTCAACATAGCTTTGTGCGTGGGAAATCACGTCTCACAAACCTGATTGAGTTTTTGAAGTAGTAACTAAGAGGATTGATGAGGGCAGAGCAATGGGTGTGTTCGACAAGGTTCCCCATGGTGGTTAGCAAAGTTAAGTGTCATAGAATACAGGGAGAACTCGTTGTTTGGATACAGAACTGGCTCAAAGGTAGAAGATAGAGGGTGGTGGTGGAGGGTTGTTTTTCAGACTGGAGGCCTGTGATCAGTGCAGTGCCTGAAGGATCAGTGCTGGGTTCACCACTTTTCATCATTTATATAAATGATTTGGATGTGAGCATAAGAGGTATAGTTAGTAAGTTTGCAGATGACACCAAAATTGGAGGTGTAGTGAACAGCGAAGATGATTATCTCAGATTACAATGGGATGTGGATCAGATAGGCCAATGGGCTGAGGAGTGGCAGATGTGAGTTTAATACAGACAAATGCAAGGTGCTGCATTTTCAGAAAGCTAATCTTAGCAGGACTTATACACTTAATGGTAAGGTCCTAGGTAGTGTTGCTGAACAAAGAGACCTTGGAGCGCAGGTTCATAGCTCCTTGAAAGTGGAGTTGCAGGTAGATCGGATAGTGAAGACGGCATTTGGTACGCTTTCCTTTCTCAGTCAGTGTATTGAGTACAGGAGTTGGGAGGTCATGTTGCAGCTGTACAGGACATTGGTCAGGCCACTGTTGTAATATTGCATGCAATTCTGGTCTCCTTCCTATCGGAAAGATGTTGTGAAACTTGAAAGCATTCAGAAAAGATTTGCAAGGATGTTGCCAGGGTTGGAGGATTTGAGCTATAGGGAGAGGTTGAATACACTGGGACTGTTTTCCCTGGAGCGCCGGAGGCTGAGGGGTGACCTTATAGAGGTTTATAAAATCATGAGGAGCATGGACAGGATAAATAGACAAAGTTTTTCCTTGGGATGGGGGAGTCCAGAACTAGAGGGCATAGGTTTAGGATGAGAGGGGAAAGATATAAAAGAGACCTATGGGGCAACTTTTTACGCAGAGGGTGGTACGTATTTGGAATGAGCTACAGGAAGTGGTGGAGGCTAGTACAATTGCAACATTTAAAAGGCATCTGGATGGGTATATGAATAGGAAGGGTTTAGAGGGACATGGCTCGGATGTTGGCTGGTGGAACTAGAATGGGTTGGGATATATGGTCAGCATGGATGAGTTGGACTGAAGGGTCTGTTTCCATGCTGTACGTCTCTATGCCTCTAAAAATGACAAAATTCAAATGACAGCAAGAAATTAAGTCGTCTAGGGGCCAATTTCATCAGTTACACTATTTTGTGCAAGTTATCTGAAAACATAACTTACAAAGTGCTGAAATCAACTGCTATTCTGCATATATACTTGTAAAATTCAGAGATAGGAGAATTTCCATAATCTAAATGACACCACTGTACAAATGCCAAAAGTTAACACTGAAGATAAAATACCACATACAAGTTCTCCGATATGCAACAAAACAGCACATCAAGTAAAACTTACCCCAAAATGATGAAGTGTTAAACATAAACAAGTTAACTAACCTGTAAAGCACTTTGTCATGAAATCATTACATAAACCTACGTTCTCCCTTTGGCTCAAACCTTGACTTATTTGGTGTTATATTTTACTTCTGGTTAATTTAATTAATTTATTAGCTAAACCATTAACCCACTCAAGACCAGACACTATCACCCACCAAAGAATTATTTAATCAACTCTATTTTCAGGGAAATATTTACCAGTCAGTCTTTTAACAAAACAAATCTTAATGATAGAATTTAGAGTGAAGTGGACTTGGCGCAGGTTTCAGTTATTAATGTGCACACCATATTGTAAGCCACATACTTCACAAGCAATGCAAACCAGACAGGCAATGGTTAAAAATGCTAGCTTCAGAAAAATATGTAACCCTTCACACTAGCTATGTTGATGTTTGAGCAGAAAACGAACAGGAGGTCAATAGCACAGCATTTATGTACTCAAATCATTGATATCTGCTATTGGACTTACATCAATTTTCACATTCAGGGATCCCAAGACTGGAGAGCAAAGATCAGAGATTAACATTTCGAGTGAGTGAAGTTACAAGGTGATTAATGTAACCAGATGAATAACTTTAAATGTCATGTCTCACAAATGAATATTTCACCCCATTTGTACTGAGATCTTAAAGTGGAAACGTATTCCGACATATCCACACATGGAATATGCAATAATGAAAGATGATCAAGTGAAGACCATTCAGAAAATATGCATTTTAGACTACATACTTTACTTTCTTGTAACTGTGCCTGACTTTATAGGATTCGAATGCTGGGATCATTGTCATTCCCCATTAAACACCACAGATAAAGAAATATACTCAGTTCCTACAGCTTAAATACATAATTGCACCATGTAATAAAACAATTCGGAACTAAATTATGTAAATTAACACAGCATTCACTTCTGCCTTCTTCATTCAACTAAATATCCCCTCAAATTTCCAGAAAATTCTTCGGTTTCAAGAGAATTCTACTCTCAGAGTTATATGACACATTTTGAAATGTATTGAATGCAGAAGGGCAGCTAGGCTAATTACACATACCCTGCTCCAATCTATGACAACATTCACTAGCTATGTCAAGCAGTACTATTTAAAAAAAAGTATTTACATATAAATGACTGTATGATAATCTGGTTTCTGCCTACAGGAACAGTAAATACTCTCCATCTTGTGTATATTTGCTTTATTGACAAACACTGAACATTGAATTTTTTTTTATATACTGAAGTGTTTCTACACAGAATTCTGCCAGAAGTTTTAAAACAGGATCAAGTGTATTGACCTGGATCAAAGCTGAACTGTCAACAAAAATAAAATTAATGAAATGATCTTTTTACAGCTCACCAAACCACCATGAAAATGCTTCCCCCCTCACCTCACCACAGAAATCTATTTGCACTTCACAATAAATAACTTGAGTTGTTCATCAGTGAATGCAGAACACACAATATAAAAATAAAACAGCTAATTTTGTTTTCATAAAGATCAAGGGAACATACTCAAGTTAGCAATCACAAGCTACCCAAAGACATTTTGACTCTGCAGGAATGGGCCTTGGCACCATATCACTACAGTTCAAACTGCCTCTGCTTCACTCACATGGCAAGCATTAGAGGAAGACTGTGACAACAATATATCTGCACCAGCCCACTCACAATCTTCTTCTCTGACACACAACTCATCTGTAAGCAATATTAAAACAGTTCTTAATCTGTCCTCCCCTCCCCCCACCATGCCCAATTATGATCATATTCTAGTCTTTGTAAAAGAAGCCAGTATTTGGTTTCTAAAGGATATTTAACTGTGAACATAATCTCGAGAGGGCATATAAAGGGGTTGGGCCACATGCAGCTCAGGTGGCAGATGGTATTAAATTACCAAGCCGATGAATTTTCTCTTCAGGCACAGAAGAACAGAAAATTCATCTGCCATTTCTAACCAAATACGAAAATGTTTTATTTGCATGTTGAGGTAAGCACAAGATATTTACTTTGAAATACAGGTAGGAGAAAATTACAGGTTGGTTTTCATGTAATTCACTGAAAATAAAGAGAAAATGAAGGCTTAAATTAAAATTAAACATGTGCAGACATTGCACATATTCTAATCCAACACATTTGTTTCAACTATTTTTTACAAAATCAGAATTATATGGTGGTCACAGATTTAAGCAAGATGACGATCAATATGAAATGCAAATAGATGGTGTACTTGAACTGTCGTATATGGTCTCATCTGAAGAAACAAAATCTGTCTTCAAGGGTAAATTGCCTGAGGGAAAAGTCGCAAAAAAGATCTCCCCATAAGAAACCAGTGGCAATCTGCCTTCTGTGCATGATCCAGGCAACACTGGAAAGACTGCATTTAACATCCATCACTGAGCAATGCTAAATGGATTTGAGGGGTTTATTCAGCCACTTCAGAATGCAAAAGTGAATTAACCACGCAATGAGAAATTAAAACCAGGTGTGGGACAGACCAAACAGAGATGTAAGCTCATTTTGCTGTCGGACATTTGCCCATCAATGGGTTTTGAACAAAAACTAACGGTTTGCATACAAATATATTCTCCTTGCTACCATCCCACAAACGAACAGCTTTACTGAGTATGACTGACATTTAAACTCAGGCTTTTGGATTACTGGTCCTATAAATACAGCCACAAACTAACTGCAATCAAAGCTGAACAGATAGTAAATGGGGTTAAGTCTGATAGTGAAATACTGAGACAGTATACTGCATCACAGGTTCACTACACAATATCCCCTGATCATATTGACGTTTTTGCAGCCTTGCGGCGAGATGAAGACACATCAGCAGTTTCATAAGGAAAGTTAATGTTTTCCTCATGTCAACAGTCTGTGCAAATATTCTTGACCAGCACAACAAGACAAGGAACCTTTAAGGCCAGTCTTAAAATAATTCAACACAATGTGAAATTGATGGGTGACAGACATATTTAATTAGCCATAATTAACATCCATGTGAATGTTTACCCTCTGTTAACAATAATATTGCCAAGCACACTGTATGGAAATGGGAAAAGCAATCAATGTGTCCATCAAAGGTGAGATTGCAGATACAGAGGAGGACTCAATGTAATAGATATGCTTGCACCAATATAGCTTGAAATGGAGCAAATCACATTATTTTGACAGAGCTGGACCACAAAAATAAGGCACAAGGAAAATAGGCTTTACTTTCATCAGTGTCCACTGATGCCAACAATGACACAAATGACAATCTATAGTTGCATGACACATGAATTTGGAGCAGGAGTAGGTTATTTGGCCCATTTAGCCTGTTCCACAGCACAACATGAGGTTTTTGCATGAGTGATTGGGGAGGCTTTAAACTAAAGCAACAGGTAAATGGGAATCTATGCAAGGAATCAGAGGGAGGAGAAACAAGGACAAGATCAAAAGGTAAAGGGGAATAAAGAAAGGCGATAGGCAGAGAAATCAAAGGCGAGGAACAAACAGGGCCATAATGAAAAACAACAGCAAAGGGACAAGTAATGCTAAAAATACAAGCCTAGAGACTTTGAGCCTTAATACACAGAATATTTGCAATAAAGTGGATTAATTAATTGTGAAAGTAGATGAAAACAGCTATGATATAGTTGGGCTTAGAAACATGGCTGCAGGGTGACCAGGGGTGGGAACTGAATATCTTTTTAAAAAAGATGATGGTGGAATTGTATTCCTGATTAAAGAAGAAATTAACACAGTGAGAAAGGAAATTAGCCCCAATGATGTGGAATCTATATGGGTACGTCTGAAAAATACCAAGGGGCAAAAAAACATGAGTGGAGGTTGTAGATCAACACCAGAATTATTGAGGTCATGTGGGGGATGGCATTAAACAGGAAATTACAGTGACATGCAATAAAGGATCATCTGTAATTATGGGTGACTTTTCTGCATGTAGGTTGGATAAATCAAATTTAACAAATCAAATACCAGCGAGGAAGGTTTCCTGGAGTGCATATAGGATTGGTTTGCTGGACCAATATTTTGAGGAACCAAATCAAGAACAGGCCATTCTAGACTTGGTTTTGTGGAATGAGGAAGGAGCAATTGGCAATCTAGTTGCGAGGCCCTTTGGGGATGAATAACATAATACGATAGAATTCCTCATCAAGATAGAGTGCAACATAGTTGATTCTGAGAATAGGCTCCTGAATCAAAAGACAGTAAACTGTGGTAGCATGAGGTGTGAGTTGGCTGAGAGAGATTCGGGGATGTTACTTCAAGAAATGATGGTTGAAAGGTAATGATAATATTCAACATGGATGAACTGTAACAATCGTTCATTCAGGTTCAAAAGGTAAAATGGAAGTGGTGGCGAGACCATGGTGTACCATCAAAATTAGAAACAATCCTAGACCCAGGCAGGAAGCAGCATACAAATTAGTCAGAATGAACAACATACCTGAGGAATAGGAGCAATTGTGCAAAAGGAGGACAAAGGGACTGGTTACGAAATAGAAAATAGAAGAGAGTCAGCTTGCAGGAAACACAGAAACTGACTGTAAAAGTTTCCATAGTTACATGAACAGAAAAAGACTGAAGATAAATGCAGTTCTCTTGTGTCAGAAACAGGGAAATTATAATGGGGGCCATGGAAATGACTGACCAGCCAAAAACACACGTTTGTTCTGTGTGCACAATAGGCACAAATAATATGTCAAAAATACTGGGGAACACAGGGTTAGGAAGAGGAAGGTACTGAAGTAACTCAGTATTAGTGAAATGGTGTTGGGTAAACTGATTGGATTAAAGGCTGAACGATCCTGAGGGCCTGAAAATCTACATCCCAGAGCAATTTAAAAAAGCAGTCCGAGAAACAGCAGATGGTTTGGTGGTCATCTTGCAAAATTCTATAGATACTGGAACAATTCCCACAGGTGAACAGTTTGCTGACAAAACCTCTCTGTTCAAAAAGGGAGGCAGAGAGAAAACCCGCAATTACAGACCACACAATAATGGGGAAAATGTTTGAGTCCATTATAAAACATGTAACAGCTGAGCATTTGGAAAACAGTGATAGGATTGGACAGAGACAGCATGGATTTACAAAAGGGAAATCATGCTCAACAAATCTTCTGGAATTCTTCTTGGATTGTAATTTATAGGGTAGATAAGGGGAAGCCATTGGATGAGGTTATCCACTTTGGGGTCCACAAGAGGTAAGCAGATTATTTGTTGCCTGGCTACTAACTGAGACAGGAGAATGTGCAATGAGACCTGGATGCCCTTGTACATCAGTCACTGAAGGTAAACATCAGGCGATCAAGGCGGCAAATGATATGTTGACCTTCATAATAATGAGGGGATGATAGTTCAGGAACATGGAAGTCCTGCTACAGTTACGAGGACTTTGGTGGGACCACACCTGGAATAGTCTTGGTGTCTTCATTTGGGAAAGATGGTCTTAATGTAGATGGAGGGCAGCAAAGGTTTACAAGACTGATTCCTGGAATGACAAAGACTGATGTATGAGGAGAGGCTGAATCTGATAGGATTACAATCACTGGAGCTCAGAAGAGTGAGGGGGAAATATTACAGAAACCTATAAAATTATAACAAGATGAGAGGTGGAAAGGATGTTCCTGATGACAGGGTAGTCCATAACCAGGCATCAATCCTAGCATGGAGGAGAAATTTCTTTACCCAAAGTGGTGAGTCTTAGAATTTGCTATCACAGAAAGAACATTCTCCAATTTAAAGAAGGTGTTGAATATAACACTTGGGGCTAAAAGGGATCAGAGGTATGAGAAAAGTGGGAACACGTTAAGTTGGTTGATCAGCCATGATCATAATGAATAGCAGAGCTGGGATCAGGGACTAAATGTCCTACTTCTGCTATTATTTCTAATTGTATTTGCTTAAAAAAAACAAAGCCAAATGATCAAATCAACTTTTGAAATATGAAACAATGCTGGTGAAAACTATAGTTGCAGCTTTTATATTTCCAAATGAACCAACCATCGAACTGAAAGGTATGCCAGACTTGAGTATTTGCTGCATTTTCTGATTTTGTTGAATCTATCTTGATCATTTCCCATGGTTTAAACACAACTACAGGAATTATGAACGGGGTAGGCCATTTGGGCAGCATGCGTGTTCTGGGGTTAGCACTGCTGCCAGACAGTGCAAGGGATCCGGGTTCGATTCATCTCAGGTAACTGTCTATGTGAAGTTTGTACATTTGCCCCCTCCCACATGTGTGTGGGCTTCCTTCCACAGTCCAAAGATGTACAAGTAAGGTGGAATGGCCATGCTAAATTGCCCATTGCGTCCAGGGATATGCAGGCTCGGTGGATTATTCATGGAAAATTCAGGGTTTCAGTGATATGGTAAGGTGGTGTATCTGAGTTGGATGCTCTTCTGAGGGTGGACCTGATGGACCAAATGGCCTGCTTCCACACTGTGGGGATCCTATGATTTGACCATTCAATAAGATTACGTATGATCAGACCATGGTTGCATTCCCACCTACCTCCAATAATCTTTGGACTGGGTCACCAATCTTTCACTGAGATAAAATCCTGGACTCACTCTCAAACAGCTACAGGTTTATTGCATCACATGGCCCAAAGCAGGTCCAGGAGGCAATTCTGAAGGACAAAATAGATGCGCACTAAATGCCAGCTGAACCAGCAATACCCACACCCCTTGAATGAATTTTAACAAAGTTATAGAAGTCTGGGTAGATAAGTTGGTGCTGACCATGTTTAAATTGGCGCACTTTGAAAGGATCACTCCCACGAACAACATCTCCCAAACCTGATGCCTTCTTTGCTTGATTCGCTGCCCAACAGTTAAACGTTTGATGCTTCTTGGATCTAGCACTCACTGTCTCTTGGAGTTACAGTTGTTTTCAAGGCAGCTTTCCAATAACCAAAGGCATCACAGAGCTTGGCACAACTTTCACATATTTTGAAATCTTAGAATTCCTAAAGGGTCTGCCAGAAAAAGCACTGCATCACAACTTTTTGGCAAGGACTTTGAAGGACTCGGAATAAAATCTTAAAGAGCTGGCACCATCTGGAGGTTGAAGGTGAATGGACTGTAACTGAACCCTAGTATATGCGTGTGGCCCGAGTATGCAGTGAACACATCCATGAAAAACTAAATTTAGAAGTATTTTCTAGCAGTGCTAAGCAAAGCAGAAGCAACATTTTCACCCACACAGAAGAAATTCAACACCTAGGACAACAGCCAAAACACATCATGCAATTTCAGCTCTCCAATGTTACAGTAGGTTAAGACCATGTTCAACTGAGAAATGTAGAACAGGTAATCACAGGTTCAGTGCCCTGCCTGCACTCCGTTATCGATCATATTAGTTATGGCGTAAGTATGTTAATCTGCCACAAAGTCCAAGATTTAGATGTGCACCTGATGAATCATAGAATCCCTTCAGTGTGGCAAGAGGCCATTCAGCCCATCAAGTTCACAGCAACTCTCAAAGAGCATCCTACCTAGACAGACCCCCTACCCTATCTATTCAACCCTGCATTCTCCATGGCTATTCCACCTCAACTAAACATCCTTGGATGCAATGGGCAAATTAGCATTGCCAATCCACCTAACCTGCAGATCTTTGTGAGGTAGAGGGCTGAAACCAGAGGAAACCAAACCCACAAGACAAGGGGAGAACATGCAAACTCCACACAGACTGTCATCCAAAGCTGAAATTGAACCCAGGTCCCTGGCTGACTGTTGTGCCACAGAGCACAATGAACATAATGACTTTTACTTGAAAGTTGGGACTATGCTCAGCACAGTCAAATAGCCAACCCAAACTCACTACCTAGTGTTTATGAATTTAAAAAAAAAGGTCATTTGGGTAAAGGCAGAGCTGAAACAAGGGCAGAATTTAAAAAAAAAGCTATACTATCTCCAAACAACCTGCCCTAATGAAGATCTGAGTTCTTCTGTTCTGATGTGGACACTAGTTCATATTACTATTTAAGTTCATTAAATTCGGTTATGCACCCAACTGGGACAGATTTTGGCCACAATCATCATCAGAAGAAAAACACAAGTTTCTTATCAAAAATAAATGATCAGCTGTGACTGGCTCTCTTTTCAACAATTCCTGAATTTTTATTATCACAGATCATATTATTTGAGAATCTCAGTTCTATTACAAATACTTATGTTCTCCTGACTGACCTTCCACATTCTCTCTCTTAACTGGAGTTCACCTAAAACCTTGCTTATATCTTAACTTGCACCAAAGTCCACTTCAGTCCCGACAATACCAATGCATTTCTAAAGCATCTTTAAGTACATCATGCCCATACGATTCTTGGGAGGTTTGAGACAGGATTGATGTGGAGCAGCTGTTTTACCTTGTGGGAACTGGAAAGCCACATGACTTTTTACAATGATCAACAATAGTTTCACAGCATCATTACTGGGGCTAGATTTAGATTCCAAGTTTTGTTTTGTAAAAATGAGTAATTGTATTTGAATTTCACGAGCTGCCACAGTGGGTTTGTTCCCAGCCCATTAGCCTAGGCCTCTGGATCATTAGACCAGTTAGACATTCACTAAACCACCAGCTCGATTGTAGAAGAGATGCCAAGTCAGATAAGCAAACAGTTGTCAGAAGTGGTAGGTTTCAAGGAGTGTTTTAAAGCAGGCAAGTGAGATAGAGGATCATAGGCTATAGGGAGGGAATTCTAGAGCTTGGATCCCAAGCAACTGAAGGAGTGGTCACTAATGATGGAGAAATTCTCATCTGGAATACATGAAAGGTCAGAATTCAAAGAGCGTAGATACTGCAGAGGGCCATGGGGCTTGAGATAGGAGTGGGCAACCCCATGAAGGAATTTTTAGAATTTATTGATCTATGTATTTTTACAGGAAAAACACAATGAAAAGTGCCCTACCCTGGTGTCTATGTTAATGACCTAGGTCATAAGTAAAATCATTTGAAAATAAGAATGAGAATTTGAGAACACAAAATCTTGCTCAATCAGGAACCAATGTATGCAAGAGAGTAGAGATGTTCCAGAAACAGGATTTACTGTGAGTTCATTCCGTACCTCTTTAATTTGAACCCCTGAAGATCCCGATTCTATTCTCTCCACCACTGGAAAACATTGCCCTCTGTTACCTAGACCTTAAATTCTGGAATTTTCTTTTTTAAAAACAAAAAAAACCTCACGATATCAAATTTTCTTTGTGATACTGATCTGACTAAGCTTTTCATCAACCGCGCTAACAACCAAAAAGTCAAATTTTAATTGGTAAATCTCTTGAGGTACTGGGCTATTTAAAGGTGCTATATAAATACAATTTGTCAACGTTGGCCCATTTTATGCAAAGTGTGTGTTCCTTGCTTATCTTTCAAAAATATCCTGCAGTCTTCTAGCAGTTCCGATATCAGCACTGATTTGGAGGCTAATCCACACTACATGAACCTCTTTTGAGCAATAATCCCTGAGAACATGCAGCTGAATAATTGTAAGCACTTATTCAAAGGCAAAACTAACCAGATAAATGATAGTACTGCTTCTGGCATTTGGACAACTGCCTCAGCTTAACTGACTAAAGTACAGTTGTCCAAAGCCAGGAAGCTTGCCACCAATTATCATGTGACAGTAATGTTTCTTCTGTCATTGACATCTCACTCAATAAGCAGTCTCTTTGTTAACTGACACCCCACTTAATGAAAACTCAAATACACGAAAGACTATTTTCACATCATTTTATTAATCGGCTGACTGCACATCACAAACCTTTGGTCAACTCCAAATACAACATCATTTCCAATAATGCCATTTTGCACTGGTAGAAGATGGGGAGAAGGATGAAGGAGGCCACTAAAGGCATCTCAGAATAGAAGAGGAAATGTGGTCCATTGTGTCTGTACCAGTTCTCGGAATGAAAAATTTATCGATGATCTTCCTTTTCAGATAATCCAAATCTCACTTGAAAAACATCAACTAAATGTTCCTGAAACATATTCTCAGACCATAATCCAGATTCCAATCAATCACAGTTTGAGAACATTTTTCATGAGGTTCCTGCTTTTTCTTTTGCCAACTTCTTTAGAATGATGTCTTCTGGTTTCTGATCCTTCCACTAATGGGATGGGCTTCTCACTACTTACCTACACCAGACCAGTCGTGATATTCAATAACTCCCTCAATCTCCTCAAAATCCCTTCTCCAGTGAAAACAGTCCCACCATCTCCATCATACTGTGGAAGGTCCTCATCTCATGAAACTTGGCTGCACTCTCTCCAACGCCTTCAAAGCTTCCTTAGGAGTCGTGCCAAGAACTAGTCACAAAAACTATTGGAGACTCAACCAGTGTTTTATGTAAGTTCAAGATAAATTCGGTGCTTTGGACTGATGACTTTAATAATAGAGTCTAAGGTACTGTTTGCTTGTGATTAATGCACATGTACACTTAAATGCCTTTGCTGCTGCACACTTGACAATTGTATCCTTTATTTGATATTGTTGTACTGTGATCTTTCCACCAAAAGCAATTAATTTACACATCACTGCATAAAACCTCATCTGTCAATTGCCCAACCATTCTACCAACTTACTATGCCCTTTCCAAGTTCTACACTATTCTCCTCACAATTTGCATTATTTCCAAGTTCACACTGTCAACAAAGTTTGAAATTGTGTTCAATACAGCAAGGTCTGGGTCATAACTATATACCAGGAAGGTCAGGGATCCCAATAGTGGCCCACAAGATCTCTCTTTAAACTTGCCTCCAGTCCAAAAAGCAGACTAACCACTTTTTTGCTTTGTCAATCAACGAATTTTGTGCCCATATCACACTGTACCTTTTATTTTATCAGCTCTCGCACTGATCTGTTGTGTGGGACTCTTTCAAATTCTTTTGGAAGTCCATGTCCACCACATTAAAAGCATTATCCTCATCAAATGCCACTCAGTATTAGCTCATCAAAAATTCACGCAAGTTTGTCATATATGGTTTTCACTTCCTCATACTTCCTTATAATAAGCTATTCAAATATTTAAGAGTATGCCATACATTTGAATGACAAGAGCAAAGCACTCAGAAATGGACAGATATATATTGCATGCGCAGAATCCATGATTATAAAATGCTACTGTCTGAAAATGCAGAGTTCTGGATGAAAAATTAAAGGCAAAGACCAATTGGAAAATCTTATTAGTATCATTGGAATATCAGTTCCAGCCAGAAATACAGCAGTGCAGTGTTCTCATAGGCATTTGTTTCAGTGAAGTCGATTATTTTGACACAGTCATTTATTCTATTTATGATCTCAAACCAGACTGCTAATTTAATGATATAACCAGTTAGGGACCAATAACTTTCACTTTTAAATTAGACAAAAATATCCAGGGAATTAAACAATAAAGTCACACGATTCCACAGTTTTGAACAAAAAATACAAGTTTGAACAGTCATACAATCCACATTAAGTGAAAAACTTATTGCTAACCTAGATTTAGCATTTGGTAAACATGGGTAACATCCTGTAATTGAACACCCCACACAGTATACCAAATAGTAAATGTGATCAAGACAGATTTCCTGATGAAGGGCTTTTGCCCGAAACGTCGATTTCGCTGCTCCTTGGATGCTGCCTGAACGGCTGTGCTCTTCCAGCACCACTAATCCAGAGTCTATGGATTTGTCAATAGTGCATCCCAGATTATAATGACATGATGGTTCAAATCTCAAACTTTACAAGAAATTACAATACTTCCTTTTTGCTCATATAACCTTGAAACATTCCTCTCGAGAACTATGCCATAACTGACTGCCTCAATGACTGCACCTATTTCAGAAGGGTCCCTTTGGACTCTGAAAACTGCACCCCAGTATTTATTCACAAGCACAACTCTAGCTCTTCACCAACAAGAGAAATACCCCAAAGAACAGTGGGTGCTGAAAATCAGAAACAGCAACAGAAATTGCTGGATAAACACAGCCACTCTGGCAACATCTGTGGAGAGAAAGCAGAGTTAACTTTTCAGGTCCAGCAACCCAAATTCAAAAATAATCTTAAAATCCTGCTTGTAGCATTCCAAACCCATTCTCAAACTTGTACTGAAGTATTAGTGTACATAGGCTTCCTCTGATATCAACACAGCATCTCCCATCACAGAGCCAGTCACCTTCCCAATTTCTCAGTTCTCCTCGTCGACATCCTGTATCGAATTCTCAGCTGAGAAATAATTCTTGGAACTACTTTGAGAGTTTGTTTTAACACACAGTCATCTAACTGTTTCGGACTTCCTCCCAACAGAAAAGCCAAAAATCAGCAACACTAACGTTTAGATTAGATTAGATTACTTAGATTACTTACAGTGAGGAAACAGGCCCTTCGGCCCAACAAGTCCACACCGACCCGCCGAAGCGCGTCCCACCCATACCCCTACATTTACCCCTTACTTAACACTACAGGCAATTTAGCATAGCCAATTCACCTGACCCGCACATCTTTGTGACTGTGGGAGGAAACCGGAGCACCCGGAGGAAACCAACGCAGACACGGGGAGAACGTGCAAACTCCACACAGTCAGTCACCTGAGGTGGGAATTGAACCCAGGTCCCTGGCGCTGTGAGGCAGCAGTGCTAACCACTGTGCCACCGTGCCGCCCCAGTCTACATTCAGTCTACCTGTCTCTTTCACTCAACTACATTCCCCCCGGAACAGTGACCCCGAAATGTGTTCAGAAACCTACTGAAATGTTTTCAATAAGCCCCCAGCCCTACTGCAGAACAGAATGGAACAATGTCATATTAATAACTGTGGTTGGAGTGCATTCTGAATGTCTTATATTACATAGAAACATAGAAAACATAGAAAAATACAGTACAGTACAGGCCCTTTGGCCCTCGATGTTGCACTGATCCAAGCCCACCTAACTTACACTAGCCCACATTCCTCCATATGCCTATCCAATGCCCGTTTAAATGTACATAAAGAGGGAGAGTCCATCACTGCTACTGGCAGGGCATTCCATGAACTCACGACTCGCTGAGTAAAGAATCTACCCCTAACATCTGCCCTATACCTACCTCCCCTTAATTTAAAGCTATGCCCCCTCATAATAGCTGACTCCATACGTGGAAAAAGGTTCTCATTGTCAACCCTATCTAAACCCCTAATCATCTTGTACACCTCTATCAAGTCACCCCCAAACCTTCTTTTCTCCAATGAAAACAGTCCTAAGTGCTTCAGAGCCTTTCCTCATACGATCTTCCTACCATACCAGACAACATCCTGGTAAACCTCCTCTGTACCTGTTCCAATGCCTCCACATCCTTCCTATAGTTTGGCAATCAAAACTGCACACAATACTCCAGATGCGGCCGCACCAGAGTCTTATACAACTGCAACATGACCTCAGGACTCCGGAACTCAATTCCTCTACCAATAAAAGCCAGAATGCCATATGCCTTCTTCACAGCCATATGCCATATTCTCTGAGAATGTGGATTTTCCTGATACAACTGATTACACAGGAAATGGGGTCATCATTTTATCATGTGTTATCAGTTATATAAAATATGAAGTCAGCATATAAATCTCACCAAGTCATAAATATATTCTGCGCCACATGAAGCCAGGGGAGTGCATGGCGATTAACAGTCTTGTTTGTGCGCACACTCTTGAGTACATTTCCAGTCACCATACCAGTGAGCCATGACAGGAACACACCCCAGACACTTCAATCAAGTCTCTCCTCCCAAAACCAAGGCAAAATAAAATGCACTTGCATAATCTCCATATTTCACTTAAGTACTAATGTTATTGCTCAATAAGTATTTGCTGCTCCAAAACTCAACTATGTCCTTCTGTAAGGACTTGCACCATTATCATCTCCTTTCACATCATGACTTTTTTTTTCTTTAATCTCCACTGCCTCCCACCCTACTACAAGCCCTCACTTTTTGTTCTTCCTTTAAAATCCCTCATCTGCCCAGCTGTGACGTCAGGGCTTCAACCAGTTTCTCTTTCTACAGATACTGCCTGACGTCATCTTGTTTCATCAGTTCTGGTTTTGGTTTCAGCTATTCAGATAGTTACTGAATTTATCCAGTGGGCTTCAATTTATTTTATATTTAAATGGTTGGCCAATCTTTTAACAAATGCAAAAGCTAAAATCAATACAGAAAAAAGTAATTTGACAGCAATTGGCACAATGGAAGAAGAAAATCTACCAAAAATCCCAAATAGAAAGAGGTAGAAAAAGGACAAGAAATTATTTTATTGCCGAGAGCAAGAAACTCTGGAATGCCCTTCCTAAATATCCACAACTCTCTCTCTCAGTATTCCAACATAAAGCTCAACAGTCCAGTGCAGTTCTGAGCATGTCCACACTGTCAGAGGTGCCATTTTATCAATTAGATATTAAACCAAGGCCAGACCTGTTTTCTCATGTGGACATTCAAGAACCCAAGGCACTACTTAAAAGATCAGGGGAGCTCAGTACAGCCACTTGGTTAATACTTATCCCTCAAATCAACAACAGAAAACTCAATTTTTCAAAAAGAAATTTGCTGGCGCATTCCCTCCAGTGCAATACTGACTACACATCAAAAGTGCATTGGCTGTAAAGCAGTTTAGTCTTGTGGAACATTATAACACACTACATGAATGCAAGACTTCATGACTTGTTTTGTTGAAGCCACTTCCAATCTGTTGCTTTGACCATGCAAGTGACTGCAAGTTTTGTTGTTAATTAATGTTGATACAAGGGACATGAAATGGAAAAATCTCCATTCCAACTATTCAATAATAATTTATCCAAGCTTTAACAAAATACCTCTTGAACCAAAACAATTTTAGACAACAGAGTCTACTTTACAGTTTAGTCTTCAAAGGCAATTCTTGTGTCAATTCTGGTCAGGTTTACTTCAGAAATACTATGGATACTGGAAATCAAATAAAAGCCAAGGCAGCTGAAAATACTCAGAACTTGCAGTTCCTGTGAACATAGTTAACAGAATCAACATTTTACATCAGAAAATGTTTAATCAAATGAAAATTTTAACTTTATTTTCTCTAAAGGCTGTAAGGTCTACTGAGTGTTTTTTGCATTTTCTGTTCTTAGCTATTTCACCAAAAGCAAATCACCCTACATACAGCAAGCTATAATTTTCCATTATGCTAACATTTCTCCTTCATTAATTCTGCTAATTATCTTTCATCTATCTAGGCATTTAAATTCAAGAGATTACTCTTTCTATGTGATTATGCCACCCTGAACATCATATCTTATTTAAATAACAATAACCAAAATGACTTGATAGTAACTTGCTCAGGAGTTGTTCCCATTCCTCTGTATTAACTTCACGAGGTGTGCATCAGATATTGTGGCTCTCAGGGAAATCCTAACTAGAATGGGGAGAGTACTGACAGCCCCATTTCTGAATGCTGTTTGTATTGTACCTTTAAGCAAAGTTTGCAAGGTCATCTAAGTCACACACACACACACACACACACACACACACACACACACACACACACACACACACACACACACACAACACGTAACATTGAATGTGATGGTCAAAGTGGTGTAAAGTAGGACTTGTGTAGATTTATAGTAGCTTTTATTGGTGCAAACTCGATGAACCAGAAAGTCTCTTCTGTACTGTATGATTCTATGAAACAAAGGGCAGAGAGTCTCATGACAAAATGGGTAGCTTCCCTGCCCCCGAGTAAGAAACTCTAAGTTCGAGTCCAACTCCAGGACATGGTGGCCACAGAAGGTTCACTCAAATGTAAACAGCTTGATTGTCAACCTGTAAAACCTTGTGCTAGCCAATGACAGCCAGTAAGATCAGGAGAGTCTCCTGATCAGCACTCTTGATTGGAAGTGGCACTTCTCAAGCAATAGCCTCTATTTCAGGAAACACTAGCAATGGGAACAGCCATAAAGATATAATTAGGAGAGTGAGGACTGCAGGTGCTGGACATCAGAGTCGAGAGAGTGTGGTGATGAAAAAGCACAGCAGGTCAGGCAGCATCCAAAGAGCAGGAGTATCAACATTTCGGGCATAAGCCCTTCATCATAAAGATATAATTATATCTTTATAATTCGTGCATCACTGGATATGGAAAGGACTCAAAGCCTAAAAACAAGAAAACATATGAACTTCAAATAATCAAGAGCATATTTTTACAGTCTGAGATGGCCGTGAATAACATTTCAATCCATATTTTCCTTAATGTATACAGTGTAAAATATGTGAAAATTAAGTAAACTTGGCATCATGGCTTAAACTTCATCCAACAACAAAGGTGTTATAATACCAATCATGCCAAAGCAACTCTACAGGACACCAAAATTCAAAATGAGGATACCACTGAATAAATTCACGTATACATGAGATCATCGTATCTGAACTTCCAGAATTGACTGCAAGGGCCCAAATGGAATCAATCAATCAATAAGAAAAGCAATAATCAGACAATGTCAAATAAAAAGAAAATGTAGAAAATACTAAGTTGGGCAATATTTGTGAAAAGAAGCAAAGTTAATGTTTTAGGTCGATGACCCTGGGAACAAATGAACTTGTCACCTCCATCCACTTGTGTTTTTTTAAATTGTCAGCAGTATTTCATTAAAGAACAAAACTTGCTCTTATCAAGCATCTTTCAAATTTTTAGGATGTGCCAATGTGTCCTACAACTAACAAATGATTTTCAGGATGTATTCACTGTCATTATACAGTGCAACACGGCAACAGATTTACAGAGAGCAAGGTTCTTCAAACAAGCTCAAATTTAAAATGCTTCACCTAAAACGTTTAAGTTCCTTCAGGTCATTACCCTTGTCAATTTCTGTTATCACTGTCAATCCTTAAACTCCCTCCTCATTACTGTGGCCCCTAAATTAACATCATATGCAAGCTGGCAGCCATATTTCTGGGTATTTAAGTTCCACACCCAAAAGTTTTCTCCACAAAAATTTCTCTTCCTGCCCATACCTATTTCATCCTTTTAAAGACCTTGACTAAATTCCAATTCTTTCTTCTTTGGCAGTCCCTCAGAGTCAAGGACCCTGCTTTCACCTAAGTCCAATCCTGGAGCTGCAGACTCAACCACAGGTGGGACAGGTGATATTTGTCGAGATGGGTGGATCGGTGGGAAGCTCCAGGTAATATGCACCGCTCACGTTTGGCCTCCACGTGCTCCACTAGGCTCAAAATGGTTGGTGCCTTCAGGAATGCTTCTTCACCAGTTTGCACATTCCAAGGCAAATGCTTCCCATGTGTTGGTGGGAATGTTGCATTTGTTTTGGATGACTTTCAGGGTGACCTTGTAGCATTTTCCTCTGCCCTCCTAATAACCTATTAACATGGCAAAGCTTGACAAACAGCACATGTTTCTTTAAGCAAGCTTCAAGTCACCTACCCTCCACCTACTCCTTTGGTTCAGAGACAATATTTTTCGAAGTATGCTTCTTCCAAAGGGGAATTCAGGTAAAGGCAGATCTGATATAACATAGTAGTTCAGTTCTTGTGCAATCCCATGTTGCAAGAAAATCATGTAATAGCAGCACCATTTAAGGTAATGGAGCCAGAATCACATTATAACCAAAACACATTTGAAAAGTTTATGCTTTGGATATAGCATTCCCAATTTGTCAGTCGTATTACAATGGAGTTGCATTAACAAAGTGCACGTTATAGCAGAACTTGTGATTTCCTATATTTAAGATTCTGTACAGATCAGGTAGAACAGCTAACATGCTTTTGTGTGATTCTTTACACAATAAAACATTAACCAGCATATTGAGAAAATCTCAGTTTCTTCTGTGAATGTGTTCTTCATGTTATATTGCAGTCCACGAGTGAGGTTTGAACCCATTCTTGTGTGACTCAAAGCTAAGAATATTAAATGCGAGCCAGGATTTTTTGACTGTCAACATGCTTTGACAATTTATGCATAGGGAAGTAAACAGCAAAAGCTTGATCAAACTGCACCTTCTCAAGTATGTGCTGAATGGGGAAATTAATAAATAACAAAAATCTGGACTAAACAGAAAAAAAAGACACTCCAAAAGGTTCACAACAATCCCGACAGCAATACTACAGAAAAAACAGGGCGTCCATTCCCCTCTTTTGTTTTTGAGCTCACAACCAGAAAGGAAGCCAAATTAAGGGACTAGCTACAAACAAGTCAAAGCTGCACATAATGATAGTCTACAGTGCGCATAGCTTTGTGTTGTAAGAAAGACCCTCACAAATATAAATTACTACTTTTCAGTGTGTTTTTTCTATTGCAATGCAACTGTGAAGGATTTCAACACATTTTGACTATTACAGTTCTTTAAATGTATCAAAATCCTAGACCTTCAACTTACCACACTTTCACCAGGAACAAATAAAATCCACACTTATATTCAATTAATTTATTTGTCCAGAATTGCAGAACAATTTGCTCCTGATTCACGTGCATGATGTATCAAACTCTTTAAGCCATGAGTCCAATTACACCTCTGTTAAAAACCTCGGAGATTTTTGTACTTCAATGGCCAATATAAATACAAGTAGTTATCACTGTTATAATTACTGCTTTCAAGTCCCTCAAGCTAAAGCATCTTGAGGAAAATACACTAAATTTTTGAAATGCTACCAAGAACTTTTCCCCAAAAAGTAAAGTATATTGAAATAGCACATTTCACATACTTAACAAATACCAAGGCATCATAGCCAGTCATATACATGGTGATGTGTTACTAAACACAGCAAACACAACATTAACTGGGTATCCATGCAATTTCAGTTTCTCTCCTGTTTATCATTTAGGTTTTTGGGGTTCACTTGACCTTTATGTTCAGTTGCAATTGGCTGAGGTTATTATGTTGACAGCACAAATCCACAAGTTTTCTAGTCCTAGTTAGTTATATAATCCATTTCACACTTATTAAACAATTGATTAAGTTGATCTCAGCAATTTGGATGAGAATTTAGGAAGAATGGTTAATAATTTTACGGATGACACCAAAATTGGTGATATAGTCAACAGTGAAGCTGGCTATCGGTGATTACAAAGGGATCTTGATCAACTGGGCCAATGGGCTGAGGACAGCCAAATGGAGTTTAATTTGAATACATGCGAGGTTTTGCATTTTGGTAAGATGGCCAGGAGCGGTTAATGACAAAACCCTGCATGGTATTTCCAGAGAGGGAGAGGGAGAGAGAGAGAGAGAGAGAGAGAGAGAGAGAGAGAGAGAGAGAGAGAGAGTGAGTGAGTGAGTGAGAGTGAGTGAGAGAGAGAGTGAGAGAGAGAGTGAGAGAGAGAGTGAGAGAGAGAGAGAGAGAGAGTGAGAGAGAGAGAGAGAGTGAGTGTGTGTGAGAGAGAGAGAGAGAGTGTGAGTGAGTGAGAGTGAGAGTGAGAGAGAGTGTGAGAGTGTGAGAGTGTGAGAGTGTGAGAGTGTGAGAGTGTGAGAGTGAGAGAGTGAGAGAGTGAGAGAGAGAGAGTGTGAGTGTGAGTGAGTGAGAGAGAGAGAGAGAGAGAGAGAGAGAGAGAGAGAGAGCGAGCGAGCGAGCGTTTGGCTTACATGCATGCCTTCATTGCTCAGACCACTGAATATAGGAGTCAAGATTAGAGTGGTGCTGGAAAGGCACAGCCGTCCAGGCAGCATCTGAAGAGCAGGAAAATCGACATTTCAGGCAAAAGACCTTCATCATGAATTCCTGAAGGGCTTTTGCCCAAAACATCGATTTTCCTGCTCCTTGGATGCTGCCCGACAGGATGTGCTTTTCCAGCACCACTCTAATCTTGATCTAATTTCCAGCATCTGCAGTCCTCACTTTCACCCACGAATATAGGAGTTGGGACATTATGGCGAGGTAGTATACGATGTTGCTGAGCCATTTCTGAAGTATTGTGTACAGTTCTGGTCACCCTGCTATAAATAGGATATTATTAAATTGGAGAGGATTCAGAAAAAAATTACCAGGATGTTGCTGGGACTGGAAGGTTTGAGTTATAGGAGAGGCTGGACAGGCTAGGAGTTTTTTTTCACTGAAGCAAAAGGGGAGGTTGAGGGATGACCTTATAACATTCATAATATCGTGAGTGGCATTGACAAGGTGAATTTTAATTGTCTTTTCCCAAGGGTGGGGGAGTTCAAAACTAGGGGACATATTATTAAGGTGAAAGGAGAAAGAATTAACAAGGGACCTGAGGGGCAACTATTGGTGGCAAAACAAATCAAAACAGTATTCTAAAACTTAATACGCATAGGCCTGTTAAATAAATAGGCCAGTCATTTAGCTCAGCTGGCTGCACATCTGGTTTGCAATGCAGAGTGACACTAACAGTACAGGTTCAATTCCCTCACCAGCTGAGGATACCATGAAGGTCTTGCCTTCTCAACCTTGCCCCTTACCTGCCCCTCAGTTAAACTTTCCAATAGTCAGTGCTCTCTAATGAAAGCACAGCTCTTTTGTCCCCCAGGAATATGGTGACTTCGCCAAATTGCAGAGAAGCTTTCATTGCAAATATGGCATTGAAATTTACAGGAACATTTTTCTCAGTTAGAAAACAATAGTTAATATAAATTGGATTACTTTTCAGTCAACTGTTTTCCAATAAGGCTCATGTTTATACACCAAAATGTTTAACATGTGCCATGCATGCAATATTAATATGACTCTCATAGGTATTAACATCAGTCACAACAACTAACTTTTCAAGCGCACAGAGGAAAGATTGGGGGAGGGCGAAAAACTAAGAAGCTTCCAATTATCACAAACATCAAGTTAACAAATATATTAATTTAGATCATTAAAAGTTACAAATGATTTGCAGATTTCTGTGTCTTCAGCTCACTAATGCACTAATCCCACTTGGAAACAGTTACAGGAACTTCATTGTTAGGTGTCAGCTTAAGCTATCTCGTGACTGAAAAGGTTGTAGGTTCAAAACCCACGAGGGAGAAGCACATGACCCGGCCTCTATGTTAGCACATGAGCAGCAAAGAAATAGTGTGCTGTTGGAGGTGCTGCCTTTCAGATGGCATGTTTAACAGAAGCCTCATTTGCTTTCAACAATGGACATAAAAAGTTCCAAGACACTGTCCAAAGAGAAAGGGATGGGGTCGGTATGGATATCCCTCAGTAAACAACACTAAAATAGATGTCTGATAATTAATTATGTGCACAATCTCGATGCTTGCAAATCAGCTGCAATTTGATGGAAACAATGCAATAAATTTCAAATGTGCTTCATTAGCGGTGAAACATTTTGGTTTTCAATTTATTCTTGTGATGTGGGCATCCCCGGCATCAGTTATTGCCGATCCCAATAGCCCAGAGGGTATTTAACTCACATTGCTGACTTTGGTATGTCCTAATCCATATAAGTGCAAGATTTCCCTTCCGTCTTTAAACTCCAGCACAGAATCTAATTACCATCAAGATATCATAATAAAATACTTTCATTTCAGTTTCAATTGATTACAAGAAATAGAAGCATTACATTTACCACAAGCTATGAAACAGTCTTTGGGTTTCCTGTATTATCAACCTCAATGACCACAATCAGTGCATGACATCCAATTATGGAACAGCCATATTTCAAAAAGACCTTATCTGCCTAACAACCACCAACTCTTAAGCCAACATTTCACTCAGTTCAGTTCTCTGCCAACAAGTATCATCTTTTGTGATACAATAACACTTGCATTTCACATGATAAATGACAGACCAGATTCAAGAGGCCTTATGCCTACTCCTGCTCCTCGTTCATGTGCTCATGTCCTCTCCATTCCTTCAGATCCAGTTTGGAAAGATTTTTTCGTGTACTTTACATACAACACGGGGGAAAGAATTGGAATTTGTCAAGGTGTTTAACACCAAGGCTTGCAGCATTTTTGATTCTGCAAATTTTAACACAATATTTATTTAACTAAACAGTCTTGAACAACTATTACAAAGTTAGCCAAGAGGCAACAGAGTCACCTTTTGTAGGATTCTCAGATGTAAAACACAATTGTAAAGCCCGAGTTGGTTAGAACCATAGCTTTTAAGTTCTCTTGTCTTCACTCCCTGGATATGGGATCACTGACTGATTCAGCACTTAGTGCCTTTCTTGCAGGGTGACTGCACTTTCTTGAATCACTGCTATACGTAGGGATGCCAGTGAGGGAGGAATTCCAGGCTTTTGTCTCAACAACACTATGCACTGATCCACTAAAACCCTTGTTAGGCACCACACCCTTTGCACAATCTGAGAAACTCTGAACTTGCAATGAGTTATCAATGCATGCACAGTATATCGTCAACCTTAAATTGGCGAACCATTTTGTGCCCAAATTCATTAGAAGTATAGTCTCTTTAATAGTATCACCTCGTACTGTCCTGATTCATTCTTTCAAATTCCAATCACAATGTGACATCATCCCTGTTATAAGTTTGTCCCTCTTGGATTACCAACTCTAAAGATCTTTAGCAAGATAAGGTTGCACCAGTGAGGCTATACATGTCTACAATATGCAGTGTCACCCTCTCGTGATTTACAATCACCAAATGTCCTAATGGATACATCTAGAAATTCAAAACATCTAACAAGACTTCAAAACTCACTTCAGAGCCTAATTCCAACCTCTTTCTCTGAAATATAAAAAAAACTTGCATATACCACACACCCACACACACACTCACACACCAGTCCTGCCATACACTCCAAGTCACAAAACCAAATCAATTTTAAACATGACCATGCTCATGCGTAACAGAGTGTTTTTTAAAAAAAACTTTTAACTACTGTCACAATTGTTAGCCTAACTCTCGAGGGCTTAAGCTAAAAACAACCACCAAAAGACCATAGACCGTCTTTGACATGGTCCATATGGCACTCTTCCTTACATTACCTCCTCCTACAAATAACTATACTCAAACAGAAAATAACTCTTCACTCATTTAATCAAATTGTACCAAGTCCAGAGGTGTGTCTGAACAAGATTGATTTAAGAATACCTTCTACTGCCCCACAGACAGTCTTTGTTCAGTCATTTTATATTCACAGCACTGTTCACAAATACATTTTGAATCCTTTCTCGCTGAACAACAGGCAAATATTTCTTGCAAAATCAGAACGAGCGTTAAATCTAATTTGCCAACTTTTACTGATGCTCAATGTTCACATAATCTAAGCTGAAAATGTGTTGCTGGAAAAGCGCAGCAGGTCAGGCAGCATCCAAGGAACAGGAAATTCGACGTTTCGGGCATAAGCCCTTCTTCAGGAATGAGGAAAGTGTATCCAGCAGGCTAAGATAAAAGGTAGTGTGGGGGGACTTGAGGGAGGGGTGATGGACCCCTCCCCCCACCGTGTCTCATGAACTCAGATTTCTCCAGTTTCCTCATTTCCCCTCCCCCCTTGTCTCAATCTATCGCATCTCCATCACCCCTTCCCCCAAGTCCCTCCTCCCTACCTTTTATCTTAGCCTGCTGGACACACTTTCCTCATTCCTGAAGAAGGGCTTATGCCCAAAACGTCAAATTTCCTGTTCCTTGCATGCTGCCTGACCTGCTGCGCTTTTCCAGCAACACATTTTCAGCTCTGATCTCCAGCATCTGCAGACCTCACTTTCTCCTCACATAATCTAAGCTTTGCTTTGTTGAACTAAACTTCTCTGGCTTCTTTCTCTGGAATTTAAGGTTTGCCTTTCCTAAGGTTTCCTTTACTCATCTACTTTCAAATTTAAGCTACGAGTTTTGCAATTCCTTTTCTTTGGTATATAAGTTTTTTTTCCCCACTTCTGTTTTCAATTCAATCCCAACTATTTGCATTTGAATTTACTAACTCAACCTCCAGAATACTGGGATCACTTTTTGCTTTCTCAAACTTCACACTGAATCACTGTTTTAACACTACAACAGGATCTTGATCAGATGGGACAATGAGCTGAGGAGTGACCAATGGAGTGTAATTTAGATAAATGTGAGGTGCTGCATTTTGGAAAAGCAAATCAGAGTAGAACTTATACACTAAATGCTAAGATCCTGGGGTGTGTTGCTGAACAAAAAGACCTTGGAGTGCAGGTTCACAGCTCCGTGGCAGTAGAATCGCAGGTCGATAGGATAGTGAAGGTGGCGTTTGGTATGCTTTCCTTTATTGGTCAGAGTACTGAGTACAGGAGTTGGGAGATCATATTGCAGCTGTACAGGACATTGGATAGGCCACTTATGGAATATTGCGGGCATTTCTGGTCTCCTTCCTATCAAAAAGATGTTGTGAAACCTGAAAGGATTCAGAGAAGCTTTACAAGGGTTGTTGGATTTGAGCTATAGGGAGAGGCTGAATAGGCTGGGGCTGTTTTCCCTGGAGCATCAGAGGCAGAGGGGTGACCTTATAGAGATTAATAAAATCATGAGGTGCATGAATTGGATAATTAGATAAGGTCTTTTCTGTGGTGGGGGAGTCCAGACCTGGAGAGCATAGGTTTACAGTGAGAGAGTGGAAAGATATAAAAGAGACCGAAGGGGCAATGTTTTCACACAGAAGGTGGTGCACATATGGTATGAGCTGCCAGAGGAAGCGGTGGTGGTTGATACAATTGCAGCATTTAAAAGGGATCTGGATAGGGATCTGAACAGGAAGGATTTAGAGGGATATGAGCCAAGTGTTGGCAAATCGGACTAGATTCGGATATCTGGTCAGCATGGGTGAGTTGGACCGAAGTGTCTATTTCTCCACTGTATACCTCTGACCTTAAAAATGTGTCCATGTTTATGCTATGGACAACATCTCTGCCACCACCTCCAAATGAACCTTCATTATCTGTCACAAGGTATTTACAGAGACATCTCTCTTTTGAGAAATGTCATGTTAGCTTTTCAACAAATACAACAAAAGCAACTGCAAAATCTTGTTTGTTTAAACTCCAGTGAACCCATGCCACTCTCATATCTCTCAGTTTTGTTAACACTCTCTATTGGAATAAGTTGCCAAATGTTGATTCACTTAGCAAATATTTCAACAATTTAAACCTCCCCTCCGTCCTTAAAGTGAGAAATGGTCATTATACCTCTTGCTTGTAACTGCTTTGCCTGCGTTACTCCTTCTCTGGGTTCACCACAAGACTTGTTCTATATTTCAGATGACAAAGTTAATGTTTTCTGTTTATTACCAACTACTTTGCACAGATTTTTGCTTCATGAAACGTACAGCGGAATCCTGATATGACCATGAGCACCATGATGAGACACATTCCAGAATTCTGAGAAAATTGGACTGTGAAAGATGCTTAAACTCAAGCCACATCCAGTGGCTCTTCAAATGTGGACTGGAAACCTAGAAAGTAGCTAACATGTCCCATTTTTTAAAATGGCAGCCAAAGCCACCTTCCAGCTGCACATATTCCTGACTCAATACTTCCATTGTCACTGGGTCAAAATCATGGATTTTGCATTAAATAGCACTGTAGGAGTACCTTCATGACATGAAATGCAGGATTCAAAACTGTAGTGCACCTCCACATTCTCAAGGGCAAATAGAGATGAGCAAGGAATGGATTCAAAATCACAGCTAGGAACCTCTGGATTAAACTCATGGCAGAAATGCACCTCCAGATAAAGTCACCATTTCAGGTTATCAATAATTAAACTGAATACTAATGGAAATTGTGCACATACTAGGAAGTGCAAAAATACACAAGGTATGTTTTATGTACCACACATACCAGTCAACAGGAAACTTGTTCAGACACAAATCTGTTCTACACAAAGGAAGTGAATATGATCAGTGCCATGGCTGTTTAGTACTCTGGCACAGATCATTTATTTTGTTTGCAGATACCACTTCACAAAAGCAAGTGACATTTTTGACTAAGATTAACAAAGTTATTTAATGCAGTACACCTTGCACTTTTCAAAAACCATCAATAATAATTTTTCAAAAATCACTATTTAGCTGCACAGCCAAATGACCTAAGATACTTGACACATTCTCACTTCATGCTCGTGCCCTTCCATACCAAGCCAGTCCAGATATCTGAATAGCCTGCAGATTCAAATATGTTGCAAGTGTAACTGTGAACTTTCTATTTGGGTCTTTGGCATAGCAGTAGTGTCACTACTTCTGAACCAGGATGTCCAAATCCATACAACGTAGAACAGCACAGCACAGTACAGGCCCTTCAGTCTATGATTTTGTGCCAGGCATTTACCTTAATCTAAGATTAATTTATCCTATATACCCCTCAAATTTCTGCCGTCCATGTGCTTGCCCAGCAGTCACTTAAATGTCTCTAATTCAAGTCTGACCTTCTCCAAAAACTTTGAATAGCCGGATTGTAAAATATGACAGGGTGGGAAATATCTAAAAACAAAACTGCTCAACTTTTGCTGACAGAACAGAAATATTAGTCAGATGTGTTCTCTACTTTAACCATTCCTACATATTAAAAAATGTATTTCTTTCCAGGTAAGAGAAGTGAGTACTCGCAAGGAACAAACTTCAGCACAGACACTAATGAGAATAATGTGTGTCTCGCACATAAATCTTTTGGCTTGTCACTGTGTGTGTGCGCAGATTTTTTAAAAAATGCTGATAATGCAATGATTTACAATTTATGTACATGTTAATATTCTCCGGTTCTCCTCAAACGAGACCCCTCCTCCTGTAAAAATACATAACAAAATGGTAAGGCAAAATAAAATAGGACTAATTAACAGACAGTGTATATTTGAAAGGCAAATATCTAGGAAAATATCTACTCTTATACTGCTGTTACAATCCCAGCTGATGACAACACTGGTCAAATCCAATCCAAAAGTGAAAACTAGCTTGGTAGACCAGAAGGTTTTTTTTGTTATTTGTTTATCATAGTAGTCAGTCAGTCAATGCATCTCCTTTTAACAAACAATAAAACTTTACTGCACACAAAAGGTAAAATAATTGCCTTTGACATATTCATGAACATTTTGAAACATCCATATTGCAGATAGCAGAAATAACGAGTCAAACCTTTTATCCACTATAACAACTTTAGAAATACTCAAGCCCTCCATAAAGGGTAACCCTGTCTCAACTTTGAAGTTGCTTGTTTGGTTGGGGTGCTGTGAGTGGTTTCTGCAGCTCTGTCCGCAAACACACAGCTTCCAGCAGTTTTCTGATTCCAGACTTTTCTTCTAAGCCACTCAGAACTTTTGGCCCACCCCTGACATATTTTTAAAAAAAGGATTGCTGAACTAACAGCGCCTTTTCACTCAGACTGAACCTACACACATTGCACACCTTGATACTGGAATCCTGTAATACCAGTTTATTTTTTAAAAGTCGCTTCTACTTTTTTAAAATTCTAATCCTGGAGCGTTCAGCTCAAGCTTTCCCCCAACGCTGTAAAAGCTCATTCAAAACACATGCATCAACAAATACCAGATAACCCAGCATAACACTTAGAACAAATCTAAATTGAAATTAAAACCATATCTAACCTCGGTAAGACACACGACATGGAAATATAAATCAAACTTAAAGCTATTACTAGTTCCTCCACTTTAGAACTCAAATTTCCAAATAGGAGTCAAAACATCATGTACCTTCAGTACAGCGCATTTATTTTTCATATCGTCACCTAACAACTTTTTTAAAATTAAAGTTTAAAGATCATGGTTGTTGGATTTGGAAAAGCACATGCCAGGTCATGTACACATATCATCGGAGCACTGATTTATAATGACTGTGTATTTCTAATAGACCTCTCTATCATCAGAATTTGACATGAAACATCAATTCAACATCACAAAAACACTGATCTCATTATTCCAAACCAATGGTTATAGTCCATAAAAGTTTCTATTTGATTATCTTCTCCAGTGTGGCTTCATGGCATTCTGTGTTCTTGCTCATTATGTACCCATCAAACTTTCTCTTAAATCTAGATGAAAGGAGGATTGTGCATTTAAGAAATGCTCCCCACGAGCTCAGAGGCATTCCAACGGCCTCACAACTAATGATTTTCTTTTAAAGAGTTATTACTTTTACTTTCAGCAATTTGTATGAATAAACATGGTCATATACTGGATTGGAAGACACAGAATCTATATGGATAGATGTAAAAACTAAAAAGGGAAGACGGTGCTGCTAGTCTATAGATTGCCCTAATAATAGCTATATGGTGAGACAGAGCATAATCAGGTATTACTACAGGTTTGTAAAAAAGGCAGCACATTAATCATGAGTAACTTGAGTCTTCATGTTGATTGGGACAGTCTTATTGGGAGAGAAACTGAAAAGGAAGAATCGTGAAGTGGATTTAAGACAGTTTCTTATAACAAAAGTGGATCCAACCAGGGATCAGGCAATTTTGGATCTGGTGATGTATAATGAGGTAGGCTTAATAAATAATATCAGAAGTAAAAGATCCCCAAGGAAACAGTAAACATAACATGGTGAAATTTAGCATTCAGGACAAGAGGGAGGAACTTGAGTCAGAAACAACTGTGCTAAGATTTAATGAGGGCAATTACAAAGGAATGTACACAGAGCTGGCTGGAGCATGCTGGGAAGTTGCTTAGCAGCAACGACCATGGTCTCGCAGCAAAGTTATAACCTGATGATTCTCAGAAGGGGACAAGGTAATTCTATGATTAACCAGGAAACTTAAAAAGAGCAACAAATTGAAAGAAAAAATATATACAATGGAAAAAATATCAGTGGTAAGCCAGAGTTTTAGCAACCATCAAAAGATGAGCAAAAAAAGGGATACGGTAAACGCCAAAGGTAAATTTGCAAGTAAGATCAAGATGGACAGTGAGAACTTCTTTAAACAAATAAAAAGGAAGAGAGAAGCCAAAGGGGAAATAGGCCCCAGAAAATACAAAGCCTGGAAAATAATGTTAAAGCAGAAAACTGCAGAGGAGTTGAATAAATGCTTTGCATCAGTCTTCACAGTAGAAAACATTAATATAACATTCCAAAATTATTAAAAAATCAAGAGGCCAAAGCAGGAGGGGGAAACTAATTGGGTAAAGACCACTATGATTCCTGGACTTTGATCCAGTGCTACAGAAGTTGCTACAGAACCAGTGGATGCACCTATAGTAATCTTACAAGAGTCCTTCGATTCTGGAGAATTCCCAGAGGTTTGGGAAACAGCCAACATTACGCCTTCATTTAAAAGGAAAGGAGAGGAGAGGATAAAGAAACAAATATGTAACTATAGGCCGGTTTACCTGACATCGATCATTGCGAAAATGTTAAGAGTCTATGAAAAACGTAATAGCAGAGCATTTAGCAATAAATACAATCAGGCAGAGCCAAAATGACTTCACAAAAAGGAAATCATGCCAGACAAATATTCTGTTATTCTTTGAGGAGGTAACAAGCAGGATAGATAAAGGGGCAGAGGTAGACCTATCATTTTTGGATTTTCAGAATGCATTTGGTGAAGTACCATGCATCAGATACTTCAGAGCAAGCCCATGGTGTTAGAAGTAGTATCGTATCATGGACAGAGAATGGGCTAACTGACACAAGGCACGGATTCGGGTTAAATGGGGCATTTTCAGAATGACCATCCATAATTACGGACTGTTAACCAAGAAAAAGCTGAGTGGGTTGAGCCTATACCCACTGGTATTTAGAAGAAGAAGAAACAACTTTCTCAAGATACACGATTCTTAAAGTAGACGCGGTAAATATAGAGAGGCTGATTCCTCTTGTGGGAGATTCTAGGAGCAGAGGGCATAATCTCAGAATAAGGGTTCACACATTTGAGAGAGAGATGAGGGGGGATTTCTTCTCTCGAATGATAACAAATCTATAGAAATGCTTTACTGCTGAGGGCCGAGACTGTGTTAAGGATATTAAAGCCTGAGATAGACGGATTTTTAATCAGCATGGTGATCAAGGGCTCTCGAGAAAAGGCAGGAAAATGGAATTGAGGATTGTCAGATAATCTATGATCTCAGTTAATGGTGCAGACTTGAAGGGCTGAATGTCCTATTTCTCTTCCTATGTCTTATAATCTGATCATAAATATAAACAAGAGGATAGTGTCTCCCTTTCAGCATTACTGACTTATACAATTAAAACATGGCTTTTACTCGAAACCTTAGCTTCATGCTAATCAAGCTTAATTATCTTGTACTGAAACATGTTATTTTTCAGTATTTGTCACATAACTCCAGGATATTAAATTACTGAAGAAAATGGATAGGTTAATTATTCTTAAAATGCATTTTGAATGGTGCAATTGGTTGACATTCCCGTTAGTGAAGTGCTCTCCAAAACAGTCAGAAATAATCTGTTGATTTCATAATTCTTTCATACTGCTCCATTAATTATCTGACCATCATTTTATTTTCGCAGTCTCCCCTTGTCCAGTGCGAGGTTGCTTTCTGTTTTACTAATCAACAACTGGCAAAGAACAACCAGACAGAAAAAGTACAGTATACAGAAAATGCAGGTTCCAAAATTCAATGTATAACTAGATCTCTGCTGAATGACATTAAAAGTGACTCTGGGCAAATGTTGCTTTATGTTACATCACAGATAGCGCAGTTGCGTGAACTATCATTAGTGGGATTTTCCAGGATGTTGCCAAGTGTTTTGGAGATTAAATTCTGAAACATTAAGGAACTTTCCATAAAAATAGGAATTACATTGTACACTTTTATAAAATTCTCAGCTGAAGTATTGCAATATTAAAGGGAATGTAGGGGAAAGTGGGACAAATGTATGTAGTGGGGTATTTTTGGTGGTACAGGCTTGGGCTGAAGGACCTCTTCCATCCTGTATGACTCCATGATCATTTGATTTCTAAATCTCATCTTCAAGATGCAAATTTGGTGCATTGATATTATTTATGTTGGCGGGAGCTGTAAGTTACAAATTTATAATCAATATATGTTTTTTACATAAGGATTTCTAAAAGACTATAAAATAATTTTCCTTTCCACCATTGGGGCACCTTCGCTTAATGCTCATCTTAGTTTGAGTCATCAACTCCTAAGAACATAGGAACAGGAGTATGCTGCTCAGACCCTCAAGCCTGGTGTACATTTAATGAAATCATGGCTGATCTGTGGCCTCACTCTATACACTTGCCATTGGCTCATATACCTTAATACCTTTGCTTGTCGTGAGTCGGTTGGGCCTATACTCAATGGTATTCAGAACAATGAGAGGCAACATTATTGAAATACACAGGATTCTTAGTGTAGACAAGGTAAATGCTGAGACTACAATAGAAATTGCCAGAAAAGCTCAGCAAGTCTGGCAGCATCTGTGGAAAGTGCCAAAGTTAACGTTTCAGGTCAAGTGACACCCTTCCTCAGAACTGATTTACAGCATCCGCAGTTTTTAAATGCAGAAAGGCTGATTCCTTCATTAGAGGTTCTAGGCATAATCCTACTGTTGCTCCGACTACATATGGTCTTAACAGAAAACTCTCACACATTTAAAAATTAACAACTGCTATTTGTAGAAGAGAGTTCCAAACTTCCACTACCTTTATTATGTAGAAATGCTTCCTAGCATCGCTCCTGAATGGTTTGGCTCTAATTCTCAGACTTCTGCCTCGAGTTCTTGAAACTCTAACCAGTAGAAATAATTCAACTTTAGGTCCTGTGTCTTTTTCCTGTTAATACTTTGAAGACTTTGATCAGGTCACACCTTACATTTCGAAATTTTAGAAAAAGCCTAATTTGTATAATCTCCCCTCATAACTAAACCCAGCTATCATTCTTGTAAACTATTGTTGCAATCTCTCCAAGGCCAACATATCCTAAATTGTGGTGCCCAGAACTGCTCACAGTCCTCCGGTGGGGCCAATCACTTACACAACAGCAGGAACATTCTAAAGGTAACTCAATGGACGTCACACATTGTGTCATATTCTGAGGGTGTAATAAGGTGCATCCTAAACTCAAATTTGCCACGTTTATTCAAATGAATGAACAGGAAAATTCAGACTTGCAGCTTCCAGAGAAGATCAGCGACCTGACCTTTCCACTCTGCATTTAAAGCAAATTACAATAAAAAATTAGAACTAGATAACACAGACCAAATGAAAACAACTTATGCCACAAATGTTCTTTAGGGAAGCAAGCTGCCATTCTTACCTAATCCGGCCTACACATGACTCTAGACCAACAGGAATCTAATCAACACTTTACTGTCTTCTGGACGATCAGGGATATGTGATCCATGCTGGCCTAGCCTGTCATGCCCAGATCACATGACGGAATAAAACAAAAGCTGCTCGCTGAATGCTGAATTCCAAGGAAGTCTCTTGCTCTTATTGTCTTTTTATTAAGCAAGACAGGCTATTTTCTTTGAAACGTGTCACTCTTTGTTGCAATGATACCAATTTCAAGATAAGAATGATGCAAGTTTGCACATGGTCAGGAAAGCATCAGTTTCACCAAACATTCAACACAACACCAACACACCCTTTTACCATATCATTAAGTTTTTTTTTGAAAACGTTGTCACCAAGGATACTATGGCCAGTTATAATTAACTATTTTGTAAGATGTGTGAGATACACAATGTCAATATGAGTCATGATAAAATGCCTCTCAGTTCCAAAAATAACGCAGAAAAAGGAGGCTTTTTCTGATTTTAGTTACTAAAGTACATTCTTCATTCAGTATTTATTGATAAAAGCGGTTTTGGCACATTTTTGATCATCCTCTTGTTTGGTTCACACTTGTGTTGCCACTTTTAAACATGCCATATTAAAAAGCATTTCCTAGTTTTCAATGCTCTATTCATTTAAAAATGGGCAATCCTGGGCAAACTAATAAGCACTGCAAACATTTAAGAATGGTGACTCATCTTGGCATGGCAGGGTGGTCTTGGCCCATGCTGCATGGTCATTTCAGCCTGGTTTTCCAGCATACCCTGAACCCAAGAGTCATTAATTGAACTACAATTCACTTTTACTTTTCTTCTTATTTGTGACTTCGGTCATTTATTTAGTATGGTGACTTATCAAACTTTTTAATCTATTTTTTTTAATAAAAATAGATGTGACAATAAATTGCTGTTCAACTCTATTCATTCACTGGCAGGAAAGCTTAAAGACCTAGCAGCAATTCTGCCACATAACCTCGATACTGTCACAGAACCAAATGAAAAAGCCAAGTGAAAAGACCAATCAGCACCTCTCCATTAACCATCAGACAAACAATATTTAGGGAAGAGTGGCCAAACTAACCATTATGGAGTTGGGAAATAAGGCTAAGAATGACATGACTGTTGGCAAGATCATGAAGGATAACACTAGGACTTCATCTGAGGAAGTGCTTATCACTGAAAATATTCAAATAGTGTGATCACAGCCACATGAGCAGGCACACTGCAAATCATCTTATCTCTTGACAGTCAGCCACTTGCTTCAATGTGAAAGGGAACTGCAGCATTGAGATTGTATATGCTACCAAGGTAAATAAGTGAAATGGAAACCATAAGCATAGCCGTGCTGCAAAGTTAAACAACATTGCAGTCTTCCAGCACAAACAATACTTTTTCAAAGGAATTGACTGGCAAACAACTAGGAGAAAGTGAGGACTGCAGATGCTGGCGATCAGAGCTTAAAAATGTGTTGCTGGAAAAGCACAGCAGGTCAGGCAGCATCCTTTGATGCTGCCTGACCTGCTGCGCTTTTGCAGCAACACATTTTTCAGCAACTTCAGTTCCAAGCCTATTCATTATTTTTCTTGTCATACCAAAGTAAATAATCCCTGCACGAATAGAGTCAAAACATCCCCATGAAGTTCAAAAGGCAAATGCACAAAAAATCGTGTAGGTCCTTCGGAATATGGAAACCATCCTTTTCTCCAATAGTGAAAGCAATACTTAAAATTTGTTCCAAAAATTGTAACACTTACATTTAAAACACAAATTGAAAGTGATGATGTAATTATTTCAACAAGGACATAAAATTTTGACCTACAAGTGAGCAATTAATTTGGCCAGTCTATTAATAATTAATACAAACAAACGCAAAAATCAGCAACTTAATTTAGCCAATCACAACCAATGAGATCGCAGCAATGCTACAATTTACTCATGAAACAATCTACACACAGAACAAGACAACCCTCACAAGGGTCCTGTTTTCCCCAAGAACTCTTAATCAAATGTACGAAGGGACTTGACTGGTTAAAGTCTCGACAAGTGAGTCATAACCAAAGAATCACCTGTAATGGAATCTCTTCTTGTCCCACACAATTAACTCTGAAGTTTCCCAAAGGCCTTTGCTTTAGCCTCACCAATTCCTTATCCATTTACTATCTCTCAGTTACATTTTTATTCAAAAAGACTTGATTTCAAGTTATATATGGATGCTGATAACATCTCAAGAATCTGCGTTATCATTCTGCTTGCCCAACATCCAGTTCTCAAGTGCAAGACCAAAGATTGGCAAGGTTAAAATAGTTAAGTCTAAAGTGACAAATGTTTGAGTGAGGTTTTCTCCACTCCAATTTGCCTATTGGACCAAAAGATCCACATCAGATGCCATATCACTTGTCCTTCATTCTTCTCGAGAGCATCTTGACACCAAGAACAGCTACACAAGAATCATACTCATTGACTACAGTTCAGCCTTCAACACTATTATCCCCTCGAGACTGATTACTAAACTTAGTGATCTCAGACTAAGCCCCACTCTCTGCAACTAGATCCTCAGTTTCCTGATCCACAGGCCTCAATCAGTGAAGATTGGGGACAATATTTCATCCCCTAACACTCAACACTGGAGCCCTCCAGGGGTGCGTACTCAGCCCCCTACTGTACTCACTGTATACCCATGACTGCATTGCCAAATACCAGTCTAATTCCATTTACAAGTTCGCTGATGACACCACCATAATCAGCCGAATCTCAGATGCCGTTGAAACAGACAACAGATGGGAGGTGGAAGACCTGGAAAAACGGTGCACCGAGAATAACCTAGCTCTCAAAGCCAGCTAAACCAAGGACTTTTAGCAGGATGTTACTCATGCCCCCTACATGTTCACAGCACTGAGGTGGAATGAATGGAGAGTGTGAAGCTCCTGGGAGTGGTCATCCACAACAAGCTTTCCTGGACTCTTCATGTGGACGGACTGGTTACAAAGGCTGAACAACGTCTCTTTTTCCTGAGGCAGCTGAGGAAATTTAGCATGACAACTAATACCCTTGCCAATTTTTATAGGTACACCATCGAGAGCATTCTATCTGGATGTATCACTACCTGCTATAACAACTGTACCATTCAAGATCAGTACGGTTACAGAACGTGGTGAACTCGGCCTGGACCATCGCAAAGGCCAACCTCCCTTCTATAGAATACATCCACCAGACCCACTGTCAAGGAAAGGCCGCCAGCACTCTCAAAGATCCATCCCACCCTGGCAACGTTTTTCTACAACCCCTACGATCAGGGAGAAGGTACTGAAGCCTGAACACACACCAGCCGGTTTCAAAGCTGAAATTGTGTTGCTGGAAAAGCGCAGCAGGTCAGGCAGCATCCAAGGAACAGGAGATTCGACGTTTCGGGCATAAGCCCATCTTCAGGAATGAGGAAAGTGTGTCCAGCAGGCTAAGATAAAAGGTAGGGAGGAGGGATTTGGGGGAGGGGCGATGGAGATGTGATAGGTGGAAGGAGGTCAAGGTGAGGGTGATAGGCCAGAGTGGGGTGGGGGCAGAGAGGTAAGGAAGAAGATTGCAGGTTTGGTCAGTCAATTAAGAGGTATCACCTATACTAAGCTTACAGGATCTTGGAGGTGAATGCTCTGTTCCTGAGTTGTCGGTGTAATGCAATAAACTAAAAGGCACATCTCTCCAGGAGTTCACAAAATAAAGGAAACCTTCAGGAATTCAAATGGCTAGCAGGCAACCCAAAATAACAGGTCTGAAAATGTGTTGCTGGTTAAAGCACAGCAGGTCAGGCAGCATCCAAGGAACAGGAAATTCGACGTTTCGGGCCAGAGCCCTTCATCAGGATGAAGAGCTCTGGCCCGAAACGTCGAATTTCCTGTTCCTTGGATGCTGCCTGACCTGCTGTGCTTTAACCAGCAACACATTTTCAGCTCTGATCTCCAGCATCTGCAGACCTCATTTTTTACTCAAAATAACAGGTAACAACTTATAAGTTTAATAACCATCACATCAAGAACTCCCACTGGAAGCAGAAGCCAATGACAGCTGAGTTGATATCATCATCCACAGATTTTAGGTGCTGCAAGGATCACCAAAATCAAAAGCAATGCAAGCTTTCATTCGTGTTGACTGATAAAAACACTTGGTTATGATGTAAAATTTATCCACAAATATACAAATACCTTTTAGCTTAATACTTCCTTGAACTTTAAAAATAAGTAGCTCCCTCAAAGAAATTACTCCCCCCATAATTATTCAGTCTTGAATAACTTCGTGAAACAGATACTTAACTCCAATATGATTGTGCAGTGTAAGCTTTTCAACTATGTAATTCAAAATAAAATTATATGGTGATATTTCCTTTTCTCATCGTTAAGGGCTCCCAAATTAAATGGTGTATTTTGCAACAAAAAAAAAGAAAAAAAACTTGTTTGAATCAAGGTTCCAACATGCATGTCAAAACATGCACAGTAAACATATCACTAATACAGGCTTCATTGGCTTAAAACTAGCCAGAAATTCACAGAAGGTATTAAAAAATAGGGAGGCAAGACAAACTTGTATTCCTCATTAAATAGCTGCCATAATAACAATAATAATGTTGGAAATGGTTCAAATCTCAAGATGCTTTAAAATCTAAAGTAAAAATTGCGCAATTTGCACTCACTGACGTGGCAATTAGAAGTTTTTTTTAGAATTCAGATGGCATTGTTGCAGATAACATCGCAGCCAGCATGATTCAGAAAGTACTCACATCTACAAGTATCCGCATTGTAAAATCTCTCATCAGAATTAATAGGGCGACCAGTTACTGTCAGAAACAGAGGTGCACGAGCCAGGGGAATGATGAACACAACTCCACTAGCTGCTTTACACCATCCACCCATCTACTGCTACAACTGCAATAGGTTCATTAGGTAATTGGCAGATAACGCAAGTATTTACTAATACATTTCCATGTGAACATAGACTTCCCTTTTCAATTTTATATTTGAATTTCCTTCATTTGTTAGAATTTAATGAATAAAAATTTTAGCAAGTACAAGTTAATCACAAGAGCAATTTGCTGCAACAAAAGTATTCTGCTTACCTGTAATGTCATCAAGACATTCCACCCGACGAAGGAGCAGCGCTCCAAAAGCTAGTGCTTCCAATTAAACCTGTTGGACTATAACGTGTGGTGTGTGATTTTTAACTATAAAGAAAACAGATCAGCAAAGTTCAAATTGATCTAGAGCTGAAAAGCTTGGAGTGAGAGAGAATGGACCCAGTGGTCAGGGTCCATGCAAGTTCCAATGACAGAGGTAGAATGGGGGGAAAGTATTCTGCATCGAGAGTATGGGGAGTAGGTACCAAGTTAAAAAAACAGAACCTCAATTTATAATCTGAGTCAGGTGCAAATTGGCATAAACCACACAAAATTAGAGAGATGAATACATAGATCAAGGACTTGTGTGGGAGAACTGGTTTCAGGGCCATGACATCATACATTGGGGAAAGTGAGAGCTGTGCCATTGTGACAGTTTCAATTAAACTGTGCTATGGCCAAGCTTCTTGTAAACTACATAAATAGCAAAGTAGAGACAGTTTTAAATAGTGAGGTTGCGGGATCAAACATGAAAAGACGTGATGCATCTAAAGGTTAAAGACAATTTAAGAGAGAAAAACACTAAGGTGGAACATGAGAGCCAAAGAATGGCAGGAATAAGCCCAGTCAAAAAATCTAGAATACACTAATCCAGACTCAATGTCACAATAGATTACAAAATGTATCTAAATATAACATTCTTGAAAACGTTAATAATTCTCAGCACACTTTTAGGAAATGAATAGGACCTGGTAGCCATTATGAAGACATGGCTGCAGGATGACAAGCATTGGGTCCTCAATAATGATAGGTGAAATGACATTCAAGAGGAGTAGGAAGCCAGATAAGGTCACAGGGTGTGAATCAAAAATGGCAATTATGCAATAGTTAGAGCTGACAAGGAATAGTAGGGGAAAGAATCACTAACAAGACTTATCTACAGCCCCCCTATTAATCACCATAATTTAGAACAAAGTGTACAAGAATAATTGTTGACTACTTTTTCATAATTACACTAAAGGGAAAAGGTTAATCAGAGATAGAGTAGGGCCCGTAAGGAACCAAAAGGTGCAACCTGTGTGTGAAGGCATAAGATATCGGAAGTGTGTTGAATGAATATCTCTCTTCAGTCTTCACTCTGGAAAAGGAGAATGTAGGTACAGAGTTTAAGAAAAGGGACTGTAAGGAACTTACACAGTTTGAGATCGGAAATGGAGAGGTACTGCATGTTCTATTGGGTTTAAAAACTGTCAAATTCCCTGAATTGCATCCCAAGATGCTGTGGGAGGCTCTGACACAAAGTTGTAATTCCTCTCTGGTCAAAGGAAAATGCCAGAGGACTGGAGAACGGCTAATGTGGTTCCACTTCCTAAGAAGGGTGAGAGAGGTGAACCAGGAAATTAGAGATTGGTGAGTCTCACATCAGTGGTTGGTAAACTGTTTGAGAAAATTCTGAAGGAGTAAATTAATACCCACTTTGAAAAGCATGGGTTACGTCGATATAGTCAGCATGGCTTTGTCAGATGGAGATCATGCCTAAAAAATTTGTTGGAATTTTTGAAAATGTGATCAAGTATATGGCTGAAGGAAGTTCGGTCGATGCAGTTTATATGGATTTTACCAAAGCTTTTGACAAGGTTTCACATGGGATCTGATTGAGATGGTTAAAGCACTCAGAATTGAGGAAAGATCGGTGAGATGGATCAGAAACTGGCTTAATAATTGAGCACAGGGTACTGTTTAAAGGCTAATTGAGCGACTTGAGGCTGGTGTCCTCTGGTATACTACAAGGATCAACCCTGGGACCCTTATTGGTGTTCCATGCAAAAATGAAGATGATAGAAATGTGGTGGAAATGTTAAGCAAATTTGTAGACAACACCAAGATTTACAGAGTGGTTAACAGCAAAGAAGATTGCTGTATGTTACAGGAAGATACAGATGGGTTGATCAGATGGGCAGACCAATGGCAGATGGTATTTAAACCTGATACATGTGAGATTAAGCACTTTGAAAGAAGAAGCAAGCTGAGCAAGTATTTAATGAATGGCAGGACACTGGGTAGCTTAGAGGAACAGAGAGATCTTGGGGTAATTATTCACAGATCCCTGAAACTGGCAAAACACATAAATAGGATTGTTAAGATGGAACACTTGATTTCATCACTCATGGAACAGTGCATAAGAGTAAGAAGGCAATGTTGGAGTTGTGGATCAGTGGTGCTGGAAGAGCACAACAGTTCAGGCAGCATCCAACGAGCAGCAAAATCGACGTTTCGGGCAAAAGCCCTTCATCAGGAATAAAGGCAGTGAGCTGGAAGCATGGAGAGATAAGCTAGAGGAGGGTGGGGTGGGGAGAGAGAAGCATAGAGTACAATGAGTGAGTGGGGGAGGGGATGAAGGTAATAGGTCAGGGAGGAGAGGGTGGAGTGGATAGGTGGAAAAGAAGATAAGCAGGTCGGACAAGTCCGGACAAGTCATGGGGAAGAGTGCTGAACTGGAAGTTTGAAACTAGGATGAGGTGGGGGGAAGGGGAAATGAGGAAGCTGTTGAAGTCCACATTGATGCCCGGGGGTTGAAATGTTCCGAGGTGGAAGATGAGGCGTTCTTCCTCCAGGCGTCTGGTGGTGAGGGAGTGGCGGTGAAGGAGGCCCAGGACCTCCATGTCCTCGGCAGAGTGGGAGGAGGAGTTGAAATGGTAGGCAAAGGGGCAGTGTGGTTGATTGGTGCGGGTATCTCGGAGATGTTCCCTCAAGCACTCTGCTAGGAGGCGCCCAGTCTCCCCAATGTAGAGGAGACCGCATCGGGAGCAACGGATACAATAAATGATATAGGTAGGAAGAGGGGTGGGGAGGTCATTCAAGAACTCAGGGAGTTAGGCTGGAAGCTAAAAGCTAGGACAGACAGAGTCGTCATCTCTAGGTTGTTGCCGGTGCCATGTGACAGTGAGGCAAGGAATAGGGAGAGAGTGCAGTTGAACACGTGGCTGCAAGGATGGTGTAGGAGGGAGGGCTTCAGGTATTTGGACAATTGGACTGCATTCTGGGCTGAGATAAAAGGTAGCCCCCCCCCCCCCCCCCCAACCAGCCTCATTCCTGAAAAAGGGCTTATGCCCGAAACATCGATTCTCCTGCTCGTCGGATGCTGCCTGGCCTGTCAGAGCTGGGAAGTCATATTGAGATTATGCAGGACATCAGTGAGGCCTCTTGTGAAATACTGTGCCCAGTTCTGGTTGCTCAGTTATAGAAAGGGTATTATTAAGCTGGAGAGGGTTCAGAAGAGATTGCAGGATAGGGAAGGTTTGAGTTCCAAAGAAAAGCTAAGTACATGAATAAAAAAGGTTTGGAGTGATATGGGCCAGGAGCAGGCAGGCAGGACTACTCTAGTTTGGGATCACGTTCAGCATGGACTGATTGGAACAAAGGGTCTGTTTATGTGGGCATGACTCAATCAGTATGAAAGTAAGGATTTTATGCTTCAATTACATAGAGTATCAGTGAAACCACATCTTGTGTACTCTATGCAGTTTTGGTCTCCTTCCTTGAGGAAGGACATCAATGAATTAGTAGTGGTGGTTGCAGTGGTTCAGAGGAAGTTTCCTGAATTGATAGCTGGAATTAATGGATTGAGCTTATACGGCTTGTTTTCAGTGGCGTTTAGAAGACTGAGGAGTCATTTAAGTGCATATAAAGGTCCTAAAAAGGTCTTTACAAGGTGTATGCAGGAGAACATCTTTCCCTCCATAGGTTAGTCCATAACTAGAGGCCACTACTTCACAAATAGGGATCGCTCTTTTGAGTCAGATGAGGAGAATTTTTTCTGAAGTTTATGCAACATTGGAACACATCACCTCAGAATGAGGCAGAGTGTGTCTTTCTATACAGGAGAGCAAGGGTTATGGGAGCTAGGTGGAAACGTGGAATTCAAAACAGCACCAAATAGTCATGATCTTACTGGATGATAGAGCAGGCACAAGGAGTCCAATGGTTTACATCTGCTCATATTTCATATTTGGTACAATATGCCATAATTTGGCAAACAAACAAAATTAACCTCAAGTTTTTTTCTAGTTGGCATTTCAGTTTTTAGTGGAACTTTATCCCCACTCTGTTATACTCTAATAGCAGCCCCCTACCTGCTTTGAGGTCAGCTCAATTAGTTAACATTATCTCTTATTGCATATAAAATGGTCTTTGGAAATATTACAGGGCAATAACTTTTTTTTAGTTTTCTTCAGGGACCATGCACACATGAATCATTGTGAACATGACAAAACTATTCAGCAGTGGACACTGTTGCCTCATTCACATACTTGAAGAACAATTTCCAAACTGTAGGGAATCTAATCTACATTTTCATAGTGGCTTTAATATAACTAAATTCCCATGGTACTTCTCAGGGTACACAAGTACAGTCCAAAACCAGATAAACAGGTACTATTCCCTTTGGCAATCCTTGATTCACGCCGCTCTCCCCACCAATCAACCCCCAGCCCCTCACCAACCAACCTCTGCCCCCAACCCCAGAACCCCCACCCCACCCCACCCTCCAACAACACCAACCCACACCTACACTCAACTACGTTCCCAAGCAGTGCATTTCAAATTCACCTCAGTGAAAAATATTTTTTGTCAAACCCTTTACACCTGCAGCCTTTCACTTTAAGGTGATGCCCTTGTTAGTGACCTTTGAAAGAAGGTCAACAGCTGTTTTCCATCCACATTGTTCATGGCTCTCAAATCAGGTCCCCTCTCAGCCTTCGCTGCTGTAAAGGAAATAATCCAAGTTTATCCAGCCTCTCCATACCAGGCAATATCCTGGTGAATCACCTCTGCATTTTCTCGACTGCAATCCTAGCTATAATAGCGTGGCAACCAGAACCATGCATATTACTCCAACTGTGGCCTAAATAAAGTTCTGTACAGGTTCAGCATAACCTCCCTGCTTATATAATCTATGCCATGGATAGAAAGTGAGGACTGCAGATGCTGGTGATTACAGTCAAAAACTGTGGCACTGGAAAAGCATAGCAAGTCAGGCAGCATCAGAGGAGCAAAACAGTTGACATTTCAGGCAGAAACCCTTCATCAGGAATCTATGCCATAGATAAACATCCCAAGATCCTTCTGTTTTGGAGCTTCCCAGTGTCCTGCCATTCACAGAGTACTTTCCCTTTGTCTTGTTACTGCTTCCAAAGTGCATCACCTCAGATTTTTCATCTGCCACTGATCTGTCCATCTGACGAATCATCTACATCCTCCTGTAATGCAAGACTTTTTTCCTCACAGTCAACCACCTGACCAAGCTTTGCTCATTCGCAATCTTACCATCCTCCCACATTCTCATTGACATTGTTGATAGGTACCATGAACAATAAGGGACACAGCACTGATCCCTTTGGTATGCCAAGAGACACCAGCCTCCAGTCAACCAAATAATCTTCTACTACCAATCTCTCTCTCCTACCACTAAGCCAATTTTGGATCCAACTTGCAGGTTACCCTGGATCCCATGGAGCTTTGTCTTTTTATCAGCATCATATGAGACCTTGTCAAAGGCTTGGCTGAAAGTGACAAACTGCATAAACTGTACTACCTTAACGCCCTTGAAAAATCCAGCCATGTTTATGAGGCACAACTTCCCTCTGACATTTGACTCTTAACCAAATCTTGCCTCACCAAGTGGAGGCTGATTCACTCCTTCAGAATTTTTTCCAATAGTTCCTTTAACATTAATAAGAGAGTCACTGGTTCTTAATTCCCTGGTTTATCTCAATCACTATTTTTGGGAAGTAAAACCATATTAGGTGTTCTCTCGTCCTCCAGATCTGGCAAGGGAACAATTAAAATTAGAGTCTGAGTTCCTGTAATTTCTTCCCTCATCTTGCACAGCAGCCTGGGATAGAACTCATCCAGATTTGGGGGTGCGTTCACTTAAGCCCGACAAAGCCTCCAGACTGAAAAATGCATTGCTGGAAAAGCGCAGCAGGTCAGGCAGCATCCAAGGAGCAGGAGAATCGACGTTTTGGGCATAAGCCCTGCCCAAAACGTCGATTCTTCTGCTCCTTGGATGCTGCCTGACCTGCTGCGCTTTTCCAGCAACACATTTTTCAGCTCTGATCTCCAGCATCTGCAGTCCTCACTTTCTCCAAAACCTCCAGACTCCTTATTGTCAAACTGCTCAAGAACCTCACCCAGTCCCTCTTCCCAATGACTATACCTTTTTTCTTGGAATTATTTCTTTTAAGCTCTCTTGGGTTCCCTGACATTTTCTCCATATGAATGCAGAGCTCAAGTGTGGGAGAGAGTGATGGAGAGCACACAAGAGGGAAGTAGGAGAGAGAGGTACACGATGATGCTTTCTCTGTGCAGGACCCAGATAGTTTTCACGCTGCTGCTCTGCTTCAAAATCTCCCTATACCTCTTTCAAATAAAAAGCAACATGCAACACTATTCCACAGCTCAACATATGCAACACAATAATCAATTTGCAATATAGTTTACGACATTCCGGTTACAGCAGCCCAGCTTCAATTTGAGTTTACGGTCCCAAAAGATTGAAAAATATTATAGCCAACAATGGAACAAAGTACGAGATCAAGCACAAGGCAATTCAATCATCACTCTTTGAGGCATTGTGAAAAATTTTGTTCTTATCAAACTGACTTTTTCCACTTGGGAATAAATGGCTGAACAGATATTGGAAGCAATTAAGAAAGAAAGGTTTTACAAAAAGATGGACTCAAGAGCAAATTATTTGTAGCCAGCTCAAGAATCCCGAGAAAATAGTCAAAATGAAAGCTTTCATGATATGTGAAGAAATGAACTTGTGGTTTTTGAACTACAGCTGGTTGCTGACATGAAAAAAGCATCTCCAACTTAAACAAAAACATATGGTGGGAAACAGCCAGCATGAGGTAATGTTTACTACAACAACAGAACGCACCCTGGAGTGCATGAGTTCATAACAGCACAACCTTTTTCCTTTGTTCAGGATGCTGAATTGTAGATTCTGCCCTACTCCAATTTTCACCCTTGGTCAGACAGATATGTTAAGCATTTTTGGTTATGGAGAAATGCTCAATTGCACATCAACATAAAATGTGCAGTTTTACTCCAATAAAACTGGCATTAGTTCAAATTTGTAGCTCAAATGCAGGGAAGTGTTGTGATTCAATAGAATTAAAGCCACGCATATATTTTCAGTACAAAATGAATTTCACAACTTCTTTCAGGCTCAAAAAATCACATCCAAGTGCAGTTCTCAACCAAAATCTAGACACTTCGGTTCTGGCAGGGTTACTGGTTAGAAGTGAAGCCTTGCTGATTTTCCATGCTCCAAACTAGCAGCACAAAAATCAGTCATTGCACTCCTACTCCATGTGCTGAACAGTGGGAACATTTGTTCCATTGGCACAAAACAGATCCATCTCAATCTGTAAAGTGAACAGCAAATGGACAGATAAAGAGAAGTTTAAAAAAGTATTAGATAAACATGGAGTTGAAGAGAAATATTCACTTTTCCAATAAATTGATCAACCTGTGACTTCCCTGGACAGTACGATGAAGCTAATTATTGCACAAGTTACCTAACATTTTGTTTGTAACATTAATAAAGAGACAGTTGCATGACTGGTGAACATTGAGAGTTACCTTTTAAGTGCTTCGATATTTTGCAAGTATAATAAATGCAGATTGCTAGGCCATCAGCCAGACATGCTCCATAGATCTTCAAATGCAGATTTTTTTTTGATATGATAATTCTAGTATTTTCAATAGCATTATTTTGCAAAGGACATCCTCTCATGAGGAAAGAAGCAGCAAATGAGGCCAATATTTCCTCTAACTTATCAGAAATTGAGTGACCTCATGAATGTTTGAAGGGGCCTGACGTGATCAATACTAGAAATGTGGTTCTTGTTGCTGGGGTATCTGGAACTCAAGAGTGACAGCTTCAAAATAATTATCATGGAAATTTTCACAACCACTCAACATCCCAAAGTATTTTCAACCAATTACTTTTGATGCATAGTCACTGTAGTAATATGAAAAAAATTCTAAATTTTGTCAAAACTATTTAGGATTGAGAGAAAGAATACTTTTCCTGAAAATAATTTTCCAAGTCTTTGGAATTCTCTACCCCAGAGGGCTTTCAATGCTCAAGCACTTGATGTAGCCAAGACAGAGATCAACACATTTTAAGGTAACAAGGGATACTGGAATAGTGCAGCAAGATGAAATTGAAATTGATCAGCTGTTACCACATTAAGTGGCAGAGCAGGCTCAATGAATTACCCACTCCAGCTCTTCTTTCTTATAGATTTATAATTCCATGGAAGGAACTGCCTGACATCAACCCAAATATGTCCTTTATTAATCTGAACCTGTCAGCATTCAATGGCTTCAAAAGGGACTGTAAAATCCAAGTTTTGTTTGAAACAAAAATCATACTGCACACAATGCATTTAGTCACGATGTGCAGTGCCCTCTTGAACACGTTCGGAAATAAAAACATAATAAATTTTTTGCTTCTCCTTTTGCTCTGATACAAGTTGCTGCTTTAGATGAGGATTAAAACTTTCTTTTGCGAAGTTTCCAAGACATCTTAGCTCTTGGTTTAATGCAACTGTCTGAATTTTAAAAGATCTGTATGCGGGTCTTCAAATTCCAAAGCAGAGCATGTTGAGACTCATTTATATAAGAATGCATCTTTGTAACTTCAAAACACATTCCTCAAGTTAGCTTTACTAAATAAAAACAATGACAAAACATCCTGTCCAATAGTTTCATTGTGCAGTGCACTAAGAGCTCATTCAGAGCTGCTGGTTTAATTTTTACTGCTTTTAGAACATTAAGAAATGTAAAATACAGCTGATGATTTCAGTGATCCTTAAATTAATATTTTTTGGGAGCCTATAAAAGCTTATTTACAAACTACAATTATTTTTATTCACAGGATGTCGGCATTACTGGCTGAGGCAGCATTTATCGCCCATATTGAACTGTCCTGGACAAAGTGGTGGGGAACTGCCTTTTTGAACTGCTGCAGTCCATGACAAACAATATTGATTACATCAACAGTGCAATTATGAAGAGTGTTCAAAGACTTTACCCAGCAATAATGAAGGAACATTGATACAATTCCAAATTATAATGATGTCCCCATGCATCTGTTGCCCTCATCATTGTAAGTGATAGAAGTGAGAAATTTGCAAGGTGCTGTCAGAACAGCTTTGGCTATTTGTTGAAATGCATCCAGTAGAAGATACCCAATGATGCCACTCTACATCTATGCTGGAGGAAGTGAATGTTTAAAGTGGTGGGTGGGGTGCCAGTCATATACCTATGAGGCATGCTGCTTAGGCAACTTCGAGTCAAAGAAGATTACAGCATTCAGATTGATTCAGGCCAGAGTCTTAACAGCAATTTTCTCCATGGGCCACCTGGCTTCACAGCACATTTCTGCATTTGGTATTGTTCTTGTCCAAGCAATTATTTCCCATTTGAAAAGATTCTGCTGGACAAATGGCTTAACCAAACATCAAGCAGAGGCAGCATTATAACGCCAAATCCCTCAAAGCTAAAATTGCCATTTGGTAAAACTCTACTCCATTTGTTCATTTTACCCCCGTCTTTCTTCATCGCAGTGACAGCACAGAATTCAATATTCTAATAACTCTAAATCTACAAGCTCCATTTTGATTCTATTTGTGATTATTATAAATTTGTATCATTTGACAGCCATCGCCAACTAGGTAATGGATATTCAACAGTCTTCAGTAACACAAGTTGACAAGACCAAATGTTAAGAATATTTATTAAGAGTTATCACACCTTCTCTGCTTTAAATTTGACATCCAATCTCACTTAAATAGCAAAATCTTGCAAATGAAGCTTTGTCAGCTATTTTATTTTGACTTCCGACAGAATGAATGAGAAATTCAGCATCAGAACTGATGTATACAGCCTAAATCCAAGTCACATGTTCACACAACAAACATTTCAAAGTACTCGCAAAGGCTGGCACCCAAAAAAAAATTAAAGTGCATTTAAACAGCCCTTCATTTTTGTCCAATGACTTTGCTGATAATTTTGGTGGAGCTGTCATTGTGGTAATGGGGTCAAAATGACAGCCAATTGGACATAGCAAGATCACAAAATGGAGCAAATGAATACCTAGAAACTTTGTATTTTTTGATGGAGAAATGTGCAATAGATACCATAACAGATCTTTGCTCTACTTCTAAAGCTGCCAAAAGGTCTTAGCCACCAGACTTGATTTCTATTTAACATTCACCTGAAACAGAACACCTCCTACAAGGGAGCACTTTTCAGAATATGCAACAAAGCTACACTCAAATCAACAATGGGTGCTGAAACTATAAGTTTCTGATTCTAAGAGTAGCATTTTGCATTTTGTCATTATAAGTCTAAATACTTCTGAACCCAGTAAGGAATTAAAACAGAGCAGTCACTGAAATTGGACATTCATGCAGCAAAGTAAAGCCACTCAAATATTTGCAGATTTACCAAGTGAGTTGCATAAATTCAGCTCATTAATAAGTATTTATTTTCAGGATTGATCATTTGCTGGAAAATACTGAGTAGGCTGTTTGAGGTGAGGCGGCTAGCACTGGGATATCTCAAAAAATTAGATGCTGAGACAGAACTGAACTTGCGATCATACATTATACAGTACAGTGTTAGCCACAATGCAAAAAGAAACCATGAAAATCTAACATTTAAAGTTTAAAAAAAATTGGAAATGCACTGATCAGTCAACATCTGAAAAAAACTGGCTAAATTCCAATCATCACCAGACATGACAGAGAGAAGACAAAAGATCAGTACATTTAGAGTAGTATTTGCAAAAGCAAAACAACAGAGTACATATATAGTCAAGAGTACACCTTTGCTAACTCTTACTACAGAGTTTGGAATGTGTTTAAAAACTTGTATAATTTTTTTTAAAAAGCCAACAAGGGGCAAAAATTGATTATTAACGTACAGAATTCATCTTGTCAAGTCTAAAGTTAATGAATAAGGAGATATTAAGTGGCTATGGTTGGATGAAGTTTACTTATTAAACCAACGTGCAAAGTTTTGTTAAATGCCTTTTGTTTCCACAGAGTAGAGAACTCACTCAATTACTTACGATATAACTACATTATTCCACCCACTCTCAAAATTTGGAACAAGAGTCAGAAGTAAGTTCAACAGAGTGATAGCATCTTGGGCAAGTGACTAATCTTCATTAGTGAGTGACCAATTTGCAGCAGTGTATTTGACTGCTGAACCTCATCCAATTTTCAATCATTACCCATGCACACACTTTAGTGCAGATCCTTGAAGGCAAGCAGCATATAAAACAGAACATATTTCTGTCTATGGGACAGACACAGAAGATAATTCTGATATCCTGAACTACAGGGTATCTGGTAACGGAGGACATAAAAGCATTGGAGAAAATGCAAAAAACATTCACAAGAATGATAACAGAACCAAAAAGATACTCTGTACTTATTAGGAAAGGTTGAACAGATTAGGGTTCTTTTCCTGAGAAACATCTGAGTCAGTTGGTTTTGATATATGTCACCTTGTTTCTCCAGATGTTGAATATCCACACATACATTCATTCATGCATGCTGCTTCCTTTTTCCGAGGTGACCATTCTTCTTGGTATCTAGCATCCTGAATTCATCTTTATCTTAGAAGAAGATTCTCTGACTCTGTTCAGTTGTTACTTACACAAACACAAATAGTTTCTACTTATGGGGAGTTCAAAGTTAAAGGCCAGAAATATACAAAAAACACTAATAAACTCAATTTCAGGTTCCAATAAGTAAAACATTCATTTTTGAAGTGAAACATTGAGGCTCACTATTAATGAGTAAATAGCATGTTGTGGCTGAACATGGCCACGTGAAACAAAGTAGATGCTAAATTAGATGTATGAAGCCAGAAAAACAGGGGTCACCTTATATGTTACAATTAACAACTGTGCTGATACCAGAACAACGCACTGTGCTCTATTTGCAGCCTATGCCATCAAAACTTTGCTACTTTGAACTCTATAGCCAGAGAAATCACTGCATTGCTTTGATAGGGATGGGATGCGGGGGCAGATGAGCTCAGGGCCTAGTTAGAAATATGGGACTGGCATATCATAGCAATTACAGAAAGGTGGCTCAGGGATGGACAGGACTGGCACCTTAATGTTCAAGGACACAACTGCTATAGTAAGGATACAAAGGCGAGAGAGGAGGGGAGTGGAGTTTTTGATAAAGGATAACATTACTGCTGTACTTACAGAGGATATTCCTGGAAATACATTCAGGAAAGTTATTTGGGTTGAACTGAGAAATAAGAAAGGGATGATCACCTTGTTGGGATTGTATTACAGACCACCTAACAGTCAGCAGGAAATTGAGAAACAAATTTGTAAAAAGATTTCCATTATCTGTAAGAAGAATAATGTGTTTATGGTAGGGGATTTTAACTTTCCAAACATAGACTGGGACTGCCATATGTTAAGTGTTTAGAGTGTACAAGAAAAGTTTCTGATTCAGTATGCAAATGTACTGACTAGAGAAGATGCAAACTTGACCTACTCTTGGGAAATAAGGTAGCACAGGCGACTGAGGTGTCAGTGGGGGAGCACTTTGGGGCCAGTGACCATAATTCTATCAGTTTTAAAATAGTGATGGATAAGGATAGACCGGATCAACCAGTTGAAGTTCTAAATTGGAGAAAGGCCAATTTTGACAGTATTAGGCAAGAACTTTCAAAAGCTGATTGGGGGCAGATGTTCACAGGTAAAGGGAAGCCTTCAGAAAAGAGATAAGAGTCCAGAGACAGTACATTTCTGTTAGGGTGAAAGGAAAGGCTGGTAGGTGGAGGGAATGCTGGATGACTAGAGACATTGAGGGTTTGGTTCAGAAAAAGAAGAAAGCCTATGACAAATAAAGACAGGATAGATCATGTGAATCCTTCAAAGAGTATAAAGGCAGTATAAGAGGGAAATCAGGAGTGCAAAAAGGGGACAAAAGATAGCTTTGGCAAATAGGGTCAAGGAGAATCCATATGGTTTTTATAAATACATCAAGGACAAACAGTACCTAGGGAGAGAATAGAGCCCCTCAAAGACCAGCATGGCAGCCTGCGTGTGGATTCACAGGAGATGGGGGAGATACTAAACGACTATTTTGCATGAGTGTTTACTGGGAAAAGGACATGGAAGATATAGAATGGAGGGAAAAAGATGGCGACTTCCTGAAAAATGTCCGTATTACAGAGGACGTGGTGCTGGATGTCTTGAAATATATCCCCAGGTCCTGATCAGGGTACTCTAGAACTCTGTGGGAAACTAGGGAAGGATTGCTGGGCCCCTTGTTGAGATATTTGTATTATCGATAGTCACAGGTGCCGGAAGACTGGAGGCTAGCTAACATGGTGCCACTATGTAAGGTGGTCAGGAAAAGCCAGAGAACTATAAACTGGTGAGCCTGTCAGCGGTGGGCAAGTTGTTAGAGGGAATCCTGAGGGACAGACTGTAAAGCATTTGGAAAGGCAAGGACTGATTAGAGATAGTCAGCATGGCTTTGTGCATGGGAAATCATGTCTCACTAACTTGATTGAGCTTGCTGAACAAGTAACAAAGAGGATTGATGAGGGCAGAATGGTGGGCATTATCTATATGGACTTCAGTAAGACTTTTGACAAGGTTCCCCATGGGGGACTGATTAGCAAGGTTAGATATCTCGGAATACAGGGGAGAACTAGCCAATTGGATACAGAACTGGCTCAAAGGTAGAAAACAGAGGGTGGTGGTGGAGGGTTATTTTTCAGACTGCAGGCCTGTGACCAGCGGTGTACCACAAGGGTGAGTGCTGAATTCACTGCTTTTCGTCATTTACATAAATGATTTGGATGTGAGCATAAGAGGTATAGTAAGTAAGTTTGCATATGACACCAAAATTGAAGGTTTAGTGGACAGCGAAGAAGGTTACCTCTGAGTAAAATGGGATCTTGATCAGATGGGCTAATGGACTGATGAGTGGCCAATGGGGTATAATTTAGATAAACGCGAAGTGCTGCATTCTGGAAAAGCAAATCAAAACAGGACAATAAACTTAGTGGTAAGTTCCTGGGGAGTGTTGCTGAACAGAGAGATGTTGGAGTGCAGGTTCACAGCTCCTTGAAAGTAGAGTCGCAGATTGATGGGATAGTGAAGGCACCATTGGGTATGCTTTCCTTTGTTGGTCAGAGAATTAACTATTGGAGTTGGAAGGTCATGTTGTGACTGTACAGGACATTGGTTAGGCCACTTTTGGAATATTGCATGCAATTCTAGTCTCCTTCCTCTCGGAAGCATGTTGTCAAACTTGAAAGGGTTCAGAGATGATTTACAAGGATGTTGCCAGGGTTGGAGGATCTGAGCTATAGGGAGAGGCTGAACAGGCTGGGGCTGTTTTCCCTGGAGTGTCAGAGGCGGAGGGGTGACCTTATAGAGGTTTATAAAATCATGAGGGGCATGGATAGGATAAGTAGACAGGTCTTTTTCCTTGTGGGGGAATCCAGAACTAAGTGGCATAGGTATAGGGTGAGGGGGGAAAAATATAAAAGGGATATATGGGGTAACTTTTTCACACAGAGCTTGGTGTTTATACGGAATGAGCTGCCACAGGAAGTGGTGGAGGCTGGTACAATCACAGCATTTAAAAGGCATCTGACATGAAATGCAAGGGCTTTGAGGGATAATCAGCCACATGCTGGCATACGGGACTACATTAAGTTAGGATATCTGGTCAGCATGGACGAGTTGGACTGAAGGGTCTGTTTCCGCGCTGTACATCCCTATGACTCTCTGACCACATTTTAATGGGTTTGATTATTTGGGAAATTGCTTTTAACAACTTTCTCTCTGCATCAGAAATCCATTTGCTCTTTTATCCCATTTGACTACTTACTCTTATGAACAAACATAAACAATATTTCCATGCTGTGTTGGAAAATATAGTTTCCAATTTCAGTTCGGACTTAACCCGGAATTTGTGGAATGCCAAAACGCAAATGCTACTGCTGACCTTCCAAAAACAAAAAAAAATCTCTGAAATTGGCGATGTTATGCACCTATGTATAATAGATAAAACAAAGCCATCTGCTCTATTTACTATTTTTTAAAAAATTAAATAATTTCCCTTCTTAAATTGGCTTAATTAACCAGTGCCAATGTATTTCACAGTGCCCAAGTATGTTACAAACTCACTCCAAAAAACCCTCAAACCACTGCTTTTACATACTGTGGCACTAGTATTTTAAAATTTCAAAATATTTTGACAGTTCTGACGTAACTGCAAGACCAAACTGTCATTTCAAGATAAAAGCACTTCAAAAGCAGAATCCGACCTTGACTATGTTTGGACCTGCATTTCGATGCACAACGTCAATCTTCCTTTCTCAAGCACTTACATTTCCATAGCATTCTGAAGTTTCACTAAATCCTCCTGAACTCCAACCTCATTCTTTAAGTTACCATAAATTTACGAGTCCTCAGCCAAAATTCAAAACGTTCTCAAATTCATTGTACTACAGGCCTTCATAATAGTGAGGCTTTCTCTATTTTAATGGAAATAGTCACTACTTGTATTTCTCTCAATTCTAACATCAGATTGGTGAATCTACAAGTTTTAGATCATCTTTCCACAGTAAATCACCCAAACTGTTCAACGCCCTGTGTACAATAACCACAGTTCATTACTTCTGTACTCTTCAATGGAGAGTCCCTATCACAAAGTCATACTGCACAGAGAAGTGATATTTGTCCAACAACATCTGTGCCAGCCTATATACTTTTGAAAAGGTGTCCAACTGCTCCACTTGCCTACACCCGGCACTGCATCTTCAGCTGCCAACTTCCCCAGAAAATACAGTCCTCAAGCATTTTTAAAGAATCATAAAATCAAGCAACAGTTACAACAGAGGAACAGGCCACTTCACCTGGCTTGTCCGTGCCACTTCTATGTATCGGGAATAGCTTTGTTATCTATTGAATTCTGTCCCAGGACTGATGGCGTCCACAAGCTGGAAGAATGTATTTGAGAGATAATGTACACAAAATTGAAGGCTAATATAAATACCTGTACAACTGGCAGATATCTTACAAATTACATTTTAGGTTCTACATCCAGATCACTATCATAGTGTGCGTGTCATACCTCAGCCAAAATGTTCAGACAACAAAATGGATGAACATTCGAATTGCTCACAAGAATATCTATGGAGATTATTCCTAAGGGATAGGATTCAGAGGTAAAGCCAATGGCATTTTTTTAAAAAACATTCATTGGTCGAAGGACTGTGGGCAAACGCCATTTTTCTCTTGTGCCAAATTACGTAACTGCGATTCACCAAATCTTCTTGTTTTAGGATTAATATTCTGGTTTAGAAATGCAAATAATGCTCTTGTGCATCATTGTTAAAAATAAATGGCTCTATGTATTGAATGTTGGCAGTCACCTCCAGCTACTTCATAAATTCCATCCATTCTTGATGATTCTGTAATTATCAAATTACATTGATCCTCATACCTTTACCCCAGACCTTTTCAAGTGAGCAAGATATTCCATGCAATCTCCTCCAGATTTGTGCATTTCTCATATTTAAAGGTCTATAAAGATGCATTCCCAAACAATAAATGATCAAACCTAACATTAGCAGTACAAGGACATACTACAAAAGGTGAAAACATTATTCTGCACAGTGCACTGTGCTACTAATTGAGGTGTTCTGGGCTTTCCGCTGCACTGGGAGAAAAGGAGAAGTCATGCATGAACACGTAGAAACACTCCACCAATGCCAAAGTCAGACAACATATTATACACATCACAACACTAACAATTAGATTGCAGCTACTATGGGTGCTGCCACCACCGAGATGTACTTGAGTAACAAAAGACGACAGACCAGTTGGAGAACCTGCTCGTCACCTGGCAACAGGCATTCTTTTGACAATGACCGTGGCTAGAGTTAGCATTCTGAAATAAAAACAAATCTTAAATGCACAAAAGAGATTAGATCAGCAATTTACAAGACTGGAGGTGAAGATTTTCCAAAAGAATTTGGTGCTAATGGCAAGTCTTGTTTAAACAACAAAAGAAAATGATTCAGTAAGCAGCCAGTTCAGTATGAAGGATGAGGTTACAACATTCTTGAATACGGATTTGTAAAGTTTGGGGTTTGATCTTCTCTGATGTGACTCACAGATGGTCTCTAGTCAAAGGTATTTAGCCACTACAATGAGTCTATGTTCAAACTGTCCCACCTTTTCAGAATCAAAGTTTCCCCCAAAAGGGCATAGCCTTTAAATTTGCATATCTGGAAATCACTCTAAAAAGACTGTGCAACGACTTGGAAAATGCTCTAAGAAATAGATTATGAATATTTAGGTGAATTTCAGAAAGGTAGTTAGTGATGCAAGGAGAGGGGGTGATACAAAGGAAGAATTAGTCCAAGAGAAAAGCTCTCATCTCTACATAGGTACAAGGATAATACTGTAACGTCAGTCCTTGCTAATGTGAAAAAACAGCAGAGTGGTTTTCATGTCTAAACATATTCACAAATCTGAAAATTAGTGACCATGTAGTAAGTTTGCTCACTGAGCTGGACGGTTTGTTCTCAGACGTTTCGTCACCATGCTTGGTAACATCGTCAGTGAGCCTCCATTGAACTGCTGGTTTTCTGTCCCGCTTTCTATTTGTATCTTGGTCTGTTGAGGTGGGTGCAATCATTTCTGGTTCTTTTTCTCACAGGTTGGTAAATGGCATTCAAATGGATGTATTTGTTGACTGAGTTCTGATTTGAATGCCAGGCCTCAAGGAATTCCTGTGCATGTCTTTGCTTAGGCTGTCCCAGGTTGGAAGTTTTGTCCCCTACTTTATTATCCTATATTTACCCTGACTAATGCACCTAACCTACCCTTCCCTGAACATGAAGGGCAATTTAGCATGCCCATTTGACCTAATCCAGCACATCTTTGGACTGTGGGAGGAAACCAAAGCATGCAGAGGAAACCCATGCAGGGGGAGAATGTGCAAACTCCACACAGACAGTCACCCGAGGCTGGAATCAAACCCAGGTCCCTGGCATTATGATACAGCATTGCTAACCACTGAGCCATCATGCTGCCAAATGCTGAAAGGTTACAAACTAAACTGAACATTCTACAAGCAGAATCATATACAATTCACAATATATATTAACGACTTAGATGAGGAAACTAAAAATATCTTCATATTTGTAGACAACACAAAGCTGGTAGGAGAGTAAACCCCAAAGAGCATGCAGAGATGTTTCAGTATAATTTGGACAAGTTGAGTCAGTGGGAAAATGTATGGCAGATTAAATATAACGTGGATAAACATGAGGCTATCCATTCTGGTAGCAAACACAGAAATGCAGATTGTCTGAATGGTGACAGATTGAGAAAGGAAGGAGGTGCAACAAGAACTAAAAGACCTGTACACCAGTCACTGGAGGTAAGCATTCATATGGAGCAGGCAGACAAGGTGACAAATGGTATATTGTCCTTTATAGAAAGAGGATTTGAGTAAAGGAGCAGGGATGCCTTACATACTTGGAGTACTGTGTGCAATTTTGACCTCCCTTATTGGAGGACATGGCTCTAGAAGAACTGCAGCAAAGGTTTATAACATTGATTCCTGGGATTGCAGAAGTGACATATGAAGAGAGGCTTGATCAATTAACAATATATTGTCAGACCATTCATGTAAGAAATGCAAAGTTAGCACATAAGTGCAGAGATAATCAGGAAGGCAAATTGAATCTTGGCCCTTAACTCAAGGGACTTGGTGTATAAGAGAAGGGAAGTCTTACTGCAACTGTATGATGTGCTGGTGAGACCATATCTGGAGTACTGAGAGCAGATTTGGTTCCATCATTGAAGGAAAGATATTATTTCATTGGTGGTAGCTCATAGAAGGTTCATCAAGATGATCCCATGATCGTCTGATGAGCAAAGATTAAACAGGTTAAGACTCTACTCAATGGAATTAAGAACAATGAGAATTCATCTCATTGAAACTAGTAGGATTCTTATGGGGCTTAGAGCAAGTGAGAAATGCAGATCCTGAAAAGTCATTGTCAAAACGTATGGCACCAGAAAAGCAAAACAGGTCAGGCAGCATCCAAGGAGCGGTAGAGTTGGCATTTTGGTCATCAGCCCTTCATTCAGAATATATGCGTGCGTGTGTGGGTGGGAGGGGAAGGTAGCTGAGAAGGCAATAGGTGGGTGCAAGTGGTTGGGGGGGGGGGAGGTGAGTGTGACAGGTCAGTGGGGAGGGTGGAGCGAATAAGTGGGAAGGAAGATGGATAGGCACAACAGGTCAAGTGGGCAGTGCCAAATTGGAGGGCTGGATCTGGGATGAAGTGAGGAGAGAAGGGATGGGAGATTAAGAAGCTGGTGAGATCAATATTGATGCCGTGTGGCTGAAGGGTCCCCAGGCAGAAGATAAGGCGTTCTTCCACCAGTCGTTGGGTGGCTTGGATTTGGCCATGGAAGAGGCTTTCTTAAGGGACTTTACAGGGTAAATGCAGAGAGGGCATTTTCCCTCAAGGGAGTGTGTCAGAGCAGAGAGCATAGTCTCACAGAATAAACGTGTGCCGATTTCGGATAGAGATGAAAGAGGAACTTGTTTTAGATTAGATTAGATTAGATTACTTACAGTGTGGAAACAGGCCCTTCGGCCCAATAAGTCCACACCGACCCACCGAAACGTAAACCACCCAGACCCATACTCCTACATTTACCCCTTCACCTAACACTACGGGCAACTTAGCATGTCTCTGAAGGTTGTCTTTCTTGGGAATACCTTGCCACAGAGGATGATAGGAGGAGAGTCCTTGAGTACTTTTATGTCTGAAATAGATTCTTGATCAGCAGGGGAATCAAGAGTTACTGAGAAAAGACAGGAATGGGAGGATGAGGAATGCTCAACCAGCTGTGACCCTGCTGAATGGCAGAAGTAGTCTGAGGCATCGAATCGAGTCTGGCCAGACTACTGCGACCACTAGGACTCATAACACCACACAAATCAACAGCCACTCTCAGACAACAACTCACCAGAACTAAGGACCTGATACCCAGCATGAGCAAAACCAATGTAGTGTACAAAATCCCATGCAAGGACTGCACAAAACACTACATAGGACAAACAGGAAGACAGCCAATGATCCGCATCCATGAACACCAACTGGCCACGAAACGACACGACCAGCTATCCTTAGTAGCCACACACGCAGATGACAAGCAACATGAATTCGACTGGGACAACACTACTATCATAGGGTAAGCCAAACAGAGAACAGTCAGGGAATTCCTACAGGCATGGCACTCATCCACAGATTCTATCAAAAAACACATCGATCTGGACCCAATATACCGGCCACTGCAGCGGACAGCTGGAACTGACAACCAGAAGCGGCAGAGACAAAGCACTATAAATGCCGGAGGAAACATCACAGAAGTGCTTCACAGGAGGCTCCCAAGCACTAAGGATGTCACCTAGGGGACGAAATGTTTGCAACACAAATTCCCAGCTCGGCGAACAGAACCACAACGAGCACCCGAACTACAAATCTTCTCCCAAACTTTGAACTAAAATAAGGATGCCAACATTTACACTGAGGAAATCAATAGGTCAGGGAACTAAGAGATGTTATCTCTGTTTGAAAATGGAGGCAGAGAGAAATCTGGGAATGATTGACCAGTCACCATGTTAGCAGTACTGGGAAAAATGCTGCAGTTTATTCCCACAAGATTTAATAGCCGAACAATTGGAAAACAGTGGCAGGATTGGACAAAGTCAGCATGGATTTACAAAGGGAAATCATGCTGGAGAAATCCACTGGAACTCTTCCACAGTTGAAGAAGGGGAACAAAAGGATATGGTTTATTTGGACTTTCAGAGGGCTTTGAACAAATTCCCACATAAGAGATCAATGTGTAAAATGAAAGCCCATGGGATTGCAGATAGCATACTGACATGGACAGAAAACTGGTTGGAAGACAGGAAACAAAGAGTACAAATAAATTTGCCTTTTTCCAAATGGAGGGCAGAGACTAGTGGAGTACCGAAGGGCTCAGTGCTGGGATCCAGCTAGTCATGCCATCTATTAATGATTTAGATGCAGACACTAAGCATAATGTCTCCAAATGTGCAAATGACAAAACTCTGAGTAGGAGGGTGAGCTGTGAGGAGGATGCAGAGATATTCAGTGTGATTTGGACAGGATACTTATCTGGGCAAATACATGGCAGATAGGATAACATGAATAAATGTGAGGTTATCTACTTTGGGAGCAACAGGAAAGTGGATCATCTGAACGGCTATAAAACAAGAGAGGGGAACATGCATCGAGGCATGGGTGCCCTTGTACACCAGTCACTGAAATTAAGCATTACAATTGCAGTAGGTGGTCAAGGAGGCAAATAATATATTGACATTCAGACTAAGACAATGAGTCCAGGTGCAGGAATGTCTTGCTGCAACTATGCTGGGCCTTGGTGAAATGACACCTGGAACATTGTGAAGTTTGGCTCTCCTTGCAATACACAGAGCGAAGGTACGGTTAGTACATTTGCAGATGACACTATAATTGGACATGTAGTAGTCTGCAATGGGATATTGCAGATAGGCCCCAGTAGACCGAAGAGCGGCAGATGAAGTTTAGATAAATTTGAGGTGCTCATTTTGGAAAGGAAACTAAGGGCAGGATTTACACTTAATGGCAAGGTCTTGGGGAGTGTTGCTGAACAACGAGACCGCGGAGTGCAGGTTCATAGTTCCTCGAAAGTGGGGTCACAGGTAGATGGAATAGTGAAGGCAGCATTTAGTATATTTGCCTTTATTTGTCACTGCATTGAGTGTAGGAGTTTGGAGGTAGTGTTGTGGTTGTATAGGACATTGGTTAAGCCACTTTTGGAATACCGTATGCAATAGGAAGGCTATTGTGAAACTTGAAGGGTTCAAAAAAAGATTTACGAAGCTATTGCCAGGGTTGGAGGGAATGAGTTACTGTGAGAGGATGAATAGACTGGGGCTATAATCCCTGGAGTGTCAGAGACTGAGGGGGTAACTTATCGAGCTTTATAAAATCATGAGGGGCATGGATAGGGAAAATAGTCAAGGTCTTTCCCCTAGGATAGGAGAGTCCAAAATGAGAGGGCAAAGGTTCAAGGTGAGAAAGGACCTAAAGGGGCAATGTTTTCATGCATGTATGGAATGAGATGCCGGAGGAAGTGGTGGAGGTGGTACAATTATAACATTTAAAGGGCATCTGGATGAATGTGTGAATATGAAGGGTTTAGCGAGATATGGCCCAAACGTTGGCAAATAGGACTACATTTATCTACGAGATCTGATTTGGCATAGATGCATACAGCATGGTCCAATTCGTCTATGATTCTATGAGTGCAACAAACGTTTACTAGACTGATTTCTGGGATGGAAGAACTGACATTGGAGGAAAGGCTGAATCATTAGTATTACATTTGCTGTATTTCTAAATAATGAGGGAGCATTTCATAGAAATGTTTAAATTTCTAACAGGAGTGGACAGGGTAGATGTGGGAAAAATGTTCCTTATAACTAGTGTCCAGAATGAGGAGTCATAGTTTAAAGGATAAGGGGTAAACCATTTAGAATCGAGATGAAGAAAATTTCTTCACAAAGGGTGTGAGCACCTGTGGAACTCGCTATTACAGAAGATAGTCAAGGATGAAACTTTCTACGAATTCAAGAATGAGTCAAACACTTGGGACCAAAGGAATTGATGGGTATAGGGGAAATATAGCCAAACAGGTTATTGAGTATGATGACCAATGATCATTATGAATGGTGGAGCAGACTCCAAGGTCAAATGGCTTACTGCTGCTCCTATTTTTTTTATTTGCATGAACAAGACTTGGGACACTTAAGACACTGGCAGATCTTTGAGTGCTTATGGTGGATGTAAGCTGGGACTCTAGTCAGGAGCATAATGGAATAAATCAAATATAGGAGGTGCAGAGGTGAGGGTTTCAGCAGTAGGTATACTGGGGCAGTGTACAGTTGGGCAATGTTACAGAGATGTACATAAGACGACTTGGTCATAGTACAGATATGCGATGAGAAGCTCGTCCTCAGGGGAAGTAGAACATCACATTTATAAATAAGTAGTCTCATTCAGCTCAGTTGCCTGCAAGGAGGATTGGATCAGTGGTTTGGCAATGGACAGAAGCAGAAGGTAATGGTTTTCCAATATCAAGTTGGAGCAAATTTCTGTATTCCCAATACTGAACAGTGGAAAAAAGAAATGCAACAAATTAGAGATGAGCAAGAAGAGCTGAGCAAGAAGAGCTGAGCAAGAACAATGAAGCAGTAGATTGCCTGGTCTCCGTACAGCTGAAGGAAACCAAGTTTACGTCAACAGGTCCTCCAAGCACTGTGGCAGATACTACTGAAAAGGACATCATCAGTCGGGTCATGGTCTCATCTACAAATTGGACTCTAAAACATATTGCTGCTCAGTCACCGATTCTTATGAAAACCACAGAATTCTTTATAGTGATGAACCAAACAACTGCAACTTTTCTAGATGGAATAGTATCGGCATTTTCTTCGGACCATTCTGGAATGGATGACCAAAAATTCCGCATGGGCATCATGGATCACAACACAACAATAAAACTATTGCAAACATGTATCATCTACAAACTGAAAGGATAAAACCAAGCTGCTTTTGAAAAATACACACATAAAATAATTTAAAAGCAGATGCTGGAGATCTGAAATTGAAACACCAAGTGCTGGAGAAACTCTGCAGATCCGAAAACATCTGAAGAGTGAGACGTAGAGTTAATACTTTGAGTCCAATAGGACTTTGCTTGGGGAACAAAACAGGTGATGTCAAATGCAAATCTAAGTTAGGCATACAAAGACCCAAAGACATAACAGTCAGCCCGAAAAGGACAGCTAATTGAGCTGGGTGTGGTGTTGCCTAGGATCTAAATTTAAACTTGTGAAATCATCCAGCTACCATTCTTACTCGGTCTGTTGAAAGTTGTTTGTAATGGAGCATCTCGACATATTTCACCAACAAATCAAAGGGAAAAACCTGCAACTCTCATATGTAAAGCATTATAATGGCGTTATTAGGATTGACTAAATCCAGCTGTTCATCAACTATTGCTTAACACTTGGATCTGAGCAAATTCAGGGCCCAGAAGTACACATCTGTTCTTAAACTTTTCTTAAATGTGATGCTTTCCAGAATAGTTCACTAGTATGCGACTTCCATTTGAAGAATGCCCAGTACTTAAAGTACAATTCTCATCTAGATTTTTCTCCAGGGTAGATGGGGCCTTGAGTGGGAGCTTCTGTGTGTTAACACTGAATAAGAGCAGAAATTAGATTTCGAAGGGAATCTAAAAGGAAGAATGGAACGAAATGACCAGAGTCATTCTACAGAGTTCTGAGAAAGTGAAGAGGGGCAGTACTTAGAAATGCAGAAAACGCCCATGTTAACAAACCCCGAGAATCCAAAGGACATGCTATCTCCCCAAGAATCAAAAAAAAATTCAGTCAGTCTTTGGTACACAGAAGCTTGGAGCTAGAATGCTACGACTTCAAAACGCATTTATTAGCTTTGTTAACTTGGACGGTTAATAAAACAGATAGACTGATGGCCACCATCAGACCCCTGTTCTTTCACACAGTTTTATTCTGATGTGGAGGTTCTAGTGTTCGACTGGGGTGGACAAAGTTAAAAATCACACAACACCAGGTTATGGTCGAACAGGTTTACTTGGACATACTAGTTTTCAGAGCGCTGCTCCTTCATCAGGTACTTCCAAATAAACCTGGACTATAACCTGGTGCGTGATTTTTAACAGTGTCATTCTGAATTACTGAAACAGAACCTTTCTGCAGTGTTTGCTAAAACTTGGTGCTTTGCACCAAGACGACAAGTATTGGCACCCTTCAGCAGACAGAAAAATAACACTACAACAGCTCATTGCTAGGAGCTTTAACTGATCAAAATTATTTCTTCCTGATTCTGCTCTACAGAGAAATGTGTAGAACATTGTACGGTACAGCACAGGAGCAAGCCTTCCAGCCCACCGTATCTGTGCCAACATGACACCATTCTAAACTAAACCCATCTGCCTGAATATGGTCTGCATCCTTCTACTCCCTGACTATTCATGTGTAAAAATACCTTTTAAATGTTGCTGTTGCATCTGCTTCTACCATCTACCCTGGCATGTGCAGATAAAGCACTTGAGAGTTTTTATTTTAAGCCTCTTACAGCATTGAATTGGCGGTAGAACTCAGGTATGAACGAAGCAGCAGCAAGATTGGGAAATAAGGTGCAATGACAGAAATACCTTGTCTGTTTCTGACACACACTTCCGCCCGGTATTTTATCAGCAGCAGGGAGGCGGCATTGGGTGCCCTATTCCCACCAACACTGGTATTTTACCAACCCGGATTTATTATTCAAATCTGGTTCCATCAATGATGACCTGGGGGGTACCTACAGTCTGAATCAGGAGCCATCACTGTTGATTACAGAGAAACCTTGATTATCCGAATACCAATTATCTAAAAATCGGACTATTCAAAGGAGATTGAGGTCCCGATGGAAACATTACATCAAAGATGTGTTTCCAACAGTGATTGCATCTTTTGTTTACAGTGATTAAACAGGTACCGTCTCCAAATGACTGACTGCCCGCCCTCTCTCTGCCCCCACACTTTCCCTGGAGTTCTACACAGGGGTGTACCCTAAACACCTGTCCCCACATAATCTCTCCAACATTGTCCTGTACAGGGCAAACGCTGTACCTGTCAAAACGTTGCAGTAAAAAGGGGTGTGTGTGTGCGTCTGTCTGTGCAGCTGTGTGTGTGTATAGCTGTGTGTGTAGGTGAGTGTGCGTAGGTGTGTGTGCGTACACGTGTGTGTAGGGGTGTGCGTGCGTGTAGGGGGGTGTGCGTGCAGAGGTGTGTGTGTGTGTGTGTGTGTGTGTGTGTGTGTGTGTGTGTACGTACGTACTATTTGGAGACTTAGCCCACAAAGGCAACTGCAACAGTCTTATTGGTGTCCTGTCCAGCTGCCCTGGAGAAGCAGCGGGTATGTTGGGGGTGGACGTGGGGGGCGGGGGGGGGGGGGGGTTTGAACAGGGTTGGGGGCGAGGGGCAGTGTTAAGTGGGGTCGGGGCAGGGTTGGGGAGGGAGGCGGGGGAGGTGTTGCACAGGGTCGGGGGCAGGATGGGGGTGTTGGGGGCGGGGTGCCGTGCACTGTGCGCTGCTGCAGTCTCCTGAAAGAGGAGCAGACTTTAAAAGCACCAAGCCCCAGAGGAAAGGCAGTTAATTGATTAACCGAACAATCGATTATCAGAATGAAATAGTGCCCGCCCATCACATTTGGATAATCGAAGTTCGCCTGTATCTGACTAGCAGGCAGCTTTTCCCACATGGGGACAGAAGATCCCACCCAAACTAGTGCCCTAATGAGCACTGCCACTGTGTAAAATTACGACTATTACAACTAGTGTCAAAGGGTGAGAGCACTGCCTGGAATCTTTCACCATCTTAGCTAACAGGCTTTAGTTCAGGGATGGAATGTGGGCCCAGCTAGTTTTGTCTTTTTGTTTTGAACTTGGCACCTCATCCCAAGTTAGATTTCGTGGAGAACTGAAACCTCAAATGTTTCTTTGAATGGAAGATCATGGAAAGGAAAGACGCTGTTCTACAATTACAAAACCGACATCAAGGGCCTTTTATTATTTACCTTGCAACATGATTCATGCTCCTGGAAGTCGTACAGTAATAGCAAATACGGTGGTTGCAAGTACAGGTGATGCAAAGAAAGCAAATTATTCAATACAGATTTTATACCAGGGAGTTGACGTTAATCCAAATCGGAGACAAGCTCCCCTTCTGAGACTCGGGTGATTCACATTGAAGATTGGAAATATGTTGTCACTGTATTTTCTCGTCCATTGAATTCAAGCGTGAAAAGAAATGCACTCAGCACTAACATTTCTGTACTCAGAGACAATAAAACTCCAATTTCAAAAGGCAGGTTTGATCAGAAAGCTGGTTCTTTCAGTTAGCTCAGAAATGGACAGAATAGAATATTAAAGTACATGGAGATGCTGTCAGCAAAGGTAGCTCTTTGAAACAAAAGGAATTCCAAACTGAAAGGATAAGTGAAGTAAGATTCCAGCAACGTTTTGGAGCGTTTTTGGTCAGGTATTCCTGTTCAGAGTGGTTGGAAAAGGTCGTGTACAACTTTTGAAATCTGTTCTTTGTTTGATGAAAAACTGTACGTCCCTCCTGACATTTAATGAAAATACTTCTGCAATTGAGCCTCATCTAAATTAAGGTGTGGGATTTCATTGGACCCTATTACACTCAATTTAGACTTGCTAATTGGTAGATATAGTATCCTGCAAGAAAGACTTGTTAGTTTTCAAAATAAAAAGCGAAAATCCTAAATTTCAGTTAACAAGTTAGCAGAATACTCGCGAGTGAGTTTCCAATTTAGTTTTAATCTGCTGCTGGTCAACCACATATCAATAATAAAAAAAAAGAAAATTTACAGCCCAGGAACAGGCCCTTCAGCCCTCCAAGCCTGAGCCGACCCAAATCTACTGTCTAAACCTGTCGCCCACTTCCTAAGCATCTGTATCTCTCTGCTCTCCACGTAGTCATGCATCTGTCCAGACGCATCTTAAATGAATCTACCATGCCTGCCTCTACCACCTCTGCTAGCAATGCATTCCAGACACCCACCATTCTCTGCGTAAAGTACTTGCCATGAGTATCCCCCTTAAACTTTTCACCTTTCACCTTGAAAGCATGACTTCTCGTTATTGGATCCTTCACCCTGGGAAAAGGCTTATCTCTATCTACCCTGTCCATACCCTTCATGATTTTGAAAACCACAATCAGGTCCCCCCTCAATCTTCTTTTTCCTAACGAAAACAAACCTAACCTACTCAATCTCTCTTCATAGCTAGCACCTTCCATACCAGGCAACATCCCTGTAAACCTTCTCTGCACCCTCTCCCAAGCATCCACATCCTTTTGGTAATGTGGCAACCAGAACTGTACACAGTAGTCTAAATGCAGCCGAACCAACGACTTGTCCAATTTTAACATGATCTGCCAGCTCTTATACTCAATACCCCGTCCAATGAAGGCAAGCATACTATATACCTTTTTGACCACTTTATCCACCTGCACAGCAACCTTCAGGGAACAATGGACCTGCACTCCCAGATCTCTCTGCTCATCAACTTTTCCCAAGGCTCTTCTGTTCACTGTATAATTTGCTCTAGAATTAGTCTTGCCGAAATACATCACCACATATTTGTTTGGATTGAACTCCATCTGCCACTTCTCCGCCCAACTCTCCAGTCCATCTATATCCTCCTGTATTCTTGGACAGTCCCTAATGCTTTCTGCTACTCCACCAATCTTTGTGTCATCTGCAAATTTGCTGATCATATCAACAGTGCCCTCTTCCAGATCATTTATGTAGATCACAAACAACAGTGGCCCCAGCACCGATCTCTGTGGAACACCACTGGCCACCTTTCTCCATTTCGAGAAACTCCCTTCAACTATTACTCTCTGTCTCCTGTTGCTCAACCAGTTCCTTATCCACCTAGCTAGAACACCCTGCACACCATGTGACTTCAGAACTTGTCAGAAATTCAAAAGTAATCATCTTAAGTGAAGTGTCTAGTTTTCCATAAACTTGCAATTTTGTCAACTCAGTTACTTTATATAGACAGAATTTTGCTGCCTAGTTAGTTTGGCTAACAGGATTACGTTTTCTATTTTGTATATAGGTTGAGGGGATTATCTTCTGAGTGGCACCATTCCATCTTCAAGGCAATGTCAGTCCAGACTTGTTTATTCAGCTGCCCTCTCAGTCCAGGTACTTCACTTTTTAGGCACTATCGTCAAGAACCAACTTATTTTATGAAAAACTAAAATTGCTTTGATTTCTACGATTCTCAGATCAACATTTCTCTTACCTGGCCTAATGCGTATATGCTCATATTGCTGATAGGCCTTGCACTACCAGACCCCAAGATCTGGAATTTCTTTCCTAAATCTTCCTGCCATCCGTTAAGATGTTCATTAATACCTACCTCTCTGACCAAACTTTCTAAGTCACCTACCCAAATGTCTCCATGTCAAATTCTGTTTAATAATGCTCCGGTGAAGCTCTTGGATCTACAATGTTAAGGGCATTGCCTAAATGCAAGAAGTTGCACCCTAATCATTGTTAATTTGACAAATTAACAATCATATCCTTTAGAAGAAAGTGAGAACTGCAGATGCTGGAGATCAGTGTCAAAACGTGGGGCGCTGGAAAACCAAAGATGGTCAGGCAGTATCCAAGGAGCAGGAGAACTGGCGTTTCGAGCATTAGCTCTTCATCAGGAGAGAAGAAGAATCAGGTATCATATTCTTTAGCTGTGTAGGAGATCCCAGCCCCTCGAATCACTGCACCGCCAAAACATCAGCAGTTCGCAATATTAAATAATATTGGAACCACCTTGTGTCAAAAGGTTCTCTCCCCTTCCAACCTTTCCAGAACGTTGAGCAATCCAAGCCCCTTTGAACTTACCAATAGTTTGAAACTTGATGAATGCCCTTTTAAAATTGTTGTTTCTTATAAACACTCCACATCTTCTTGTGTAATTTTCCAATCTGAGTTAATGGCGATTTTGGCCTTGGCACAGCCAGAATTTCACTGCTTTGTTAATTCCCCTTAAAAGCTTGCTCTTAATCCTCAAAGCAGATTGTTCAATGTCTTGTTCACTTACTCGCGACCTGCTAAACACTTGGAAAAAAAAGTAAGCTATTTTAAACCTGCAGTCAGGAATTGGAGAACTGTTACTGCGCAGGAGCCAATTCAGTCCATTGTACCTGCAACAGCTCTTTAACGATCATTATTATCAAGTGCCAATTCCTTATCTTTTCCACATATTCTTGCATACTATTTCTATCCAAATAAATCACTCAATGTCCGCCTAAATGCCTCAATTGAACTCGCCTCCGCCACATTTCCAGGCAGTGCATCCCTTGCCCTAGCTATGCTCAGTGTACCTTTCCTCATGCTCAATACAAATGATTGTGGAGGACTCGATAGTAACACAGAATTTATAGCAAAAATTTGCAGTGTGATGTAACTGAATTTATACATTGAGAAACTGATTGTCTGTTAAGCCTGTATCACTGTATTCTAACAGATAAAAGGCTTAACAGACAATCAATTTTTCAATGTATAATTTCACAGTTACATCACACTGCAAATTTCTGCTATAAATTCTGTGTTACGATTGAGCCCTCCACAATCACCTGATGAAGGTGCATCACTCCGAAAGCTAGTGTGCTTCCAATTAAACCTGTTGGACTATAACCTGGTGTTGTGAGATTTTTAAACTTTGTACACCCAAGTCCAACACCGACATCTCCAAATCATGAATACAAATGACAGCTTTGTTAGGTAAACCTTCACTTTCAAGAAAAAAGGATTGTGGGCACGTCATCTCAAATGTTGACCACATACAAGACAGGAGTCAGAATTGTGACGGGATATTCCCCACCTGCCCAGATAATGAAACTCCATCATCATCTAACAAAGCAGCCTGCAAAACCAGCACCTCATCCTACCACTTTTAATATTCACTCCCTCAACAAGTGATGCCAAGTGGCAGCAGTATGTCCCATCTACAGGATGCAATTCAGCAACTCATCAGTTCTCATTTGATAACAACTTCCTAATCCATGTATTTGGACAAGGGCCACAGATACAAGGTAACACCACCACCTTTAAGCTCCAGCCCTGACTACTCACTCACTGTAAACATACAATGCAACAGTTCAAGGTGGCAGCCCAATGCCACCTTCCTAGGAAGTGAGCGATGGGCAATAATTCCTCTGTGCTGTTAGCAATGCTCAAACCCCATGAAAAATGGTTCTCTGTTAAAGTCAATCCAAATAACAGAGATGCTTTCAGCTTTAATCAAAAGTCTAAAATGATAACCCACCAACAAAATTGTTTTTAATGGTTTTTGGAGTGGTTTCAAACAAAAAACTTTTGAAAACTTAGCAGAAACAGAGGAGCCACTCAATTTCGATAGCTTGGTTACATTAAAAGTTCCACAGGAGGTTCCTACCAAAGTAGTCCTCTTGACCTGGCAATGCTGTGGCCAAGATAAAATCATAATTAACAAGATCATTGGTGTCTCAATACTGTGAGCAGAAAATCCCCAAAAACAGAAATAAGTCCAAATTACTACAGATGCTTGAAAACGTTTGCTTCTCCAACGTTTTAAAAGAACACTTCTCAACTACACTCTTTAGTTCCAAGGGATCATATTGAACATGAAACCTCCACGGTCTCTCGAAATGCTGCTAGATTTTCTAGTTTCTGTAGCATTTCCTATATTTATTTTTGAAACACAAATTTGGCTTTGAACAGCAAACTCCAGAACGCAGATTCATGAAGGCAGGACTGCCCATTCAAAAGCAATTTCTTCTCAGTTTGATTATTCATGTTAATTGTTTCTAGCTGAGTGGTGCTGGATAATCTCTACCAGATGTCTGAATATAGGAAAACAAATAATTATCTACATCGGTCAGACTGGCTTCAGTCTAATGCATTTCATGCAAAGCCAAAATGATATAAGCCAGTAGCCAATTGGCAACTTACGGACTTTATAAAGAGAGGAACTTTTTTTAAAAAAGGAATATAAGCAAAGACCACAGTGCAATGTAAAGATGTGAGAGGAGAAGTAGGCCATTCAGCCCATTGAGTTTTCAATTAGATCATAGCTGATCTGAACTAATTCTCAACTCCACTCTCCTGTCTTATTCTCATTACCCTGGAATCCCTTTATGATGAATTGATTTTTTTCAAAATCACAAGCTTGAATATACTGAATAGCCCAACTTTAACAGTCCTCTCAGGTAGGCAATTCCACAGATTCCTACCCTCATCCGAAATTCTTCCCTATCTCTGTTCTAATTAAGTGAACTCTTCTTCTGAGATTTTGCCCTGTGGTCATAAAGGGAACTAATTTTTCCACATCTACTCTGTTAAATTCCTGAGAACCTTATACGTTTGATAGGTAAAAACAAGGACTGCAGATGTTGGAAACCAGAGTCTAGGTTAGAGTGGTGCTGGAAAAGCACAATAGTTCAGGCAGCATCCGAGGAGCAGTAAAATCGACGTTTCGGGCAAAAGCCCTTCATCAGGAATACAGGCAGAGAGCCTTTCTCCCCACCCTCCTCTCATTTATCTCTCCACCCTTTGTGGGCGACACAGTGGCACAGTAGTTAGCCCTGCTGCCTCACAGCGCCAGAGACCCGGGTTCAATTCCCGCCTCAGACGGGAGTTTGCACGTTCTCCCCATGTCTGCGTGGGTTTCTCCAGGTGCTCCGGTTTCCTCCCACAGTCCAAAGATGTGCGGGTCAGGTGAATTGGCCATGCTAAATTGCCCGTAGTGTTAGGTAAGAGGTAGGGGTATGGGTGGGTTGCGCTTCGGCGGGTCGGTGTGGACTTGTTGGGCCGAAGGGCCTGTTTCCACACTAAGTAATCCAATCTAATCTAATCTAAAACCTTCAGGCTCTCTGCCTGTATTCCTGATGAAGGGCTATTGCCCGAAACGTCGATTTTACTGCTCCTCGGATAATGTGTTTTGCCAGCACCACTCTAATCTAGCCCCTTATATGTTTGAATTTGATCATCTCTCACTCTTCTAACCTCTGAGTACAAGCCCAGCCAATGCAGCTTCTCCAAAAGAAAATTTCTCCATCGCTGGGACCAACCCGGCTAACAGTCTCTGAACTGCCTCCAAAGCCAATATATCTTTTGTTCGATAAGGGGATGAGAACTGTTCAGTTTTCCAGCTGTCATCTAACTAACGTATAGTTTTAGCAATACCTCCCTATTTTGAGACACCATTTTGAAAGACAGAGTAATATCGCATTTGCCTTCCCTAATGGCTGCTGAATTTGTATACTAACTTTTTGCAATTCACGAAGACATACCCTAAATCTTTTTGTACTGAAGCTTTCTGTGATCTTTCCCCATTACCATAATAGTCAGTTCTTCTGTTCTTTTTTTTCAAACTGCATAAGCTCACATTTTCCAACATTATATTCCATCTGATAGGTTAAGTGAGTGAGCAAAACCTGTTATCCCTTGGCAGACTCCATCATTCTCAGCACTTGCTTTCCCATCTATTTTCAGGTCATCAGTGCATTCATTTCCCTCACCCAGGTATTAATACCGACTGTATAGCATGTTGGACCCAGCACTATGGCACTCCGTCAGTTACAGATTGTCATCCTGGAATTGCACCTTTTATCCCAGCTTTATCTTCTTTCAGCTAATTACCTCAATCCATCACCTTTCTGTTACATCAATCAATAAAAAAAGACAGTGGACCTAACAGGTGATGTTCATCAGAGTTCCTTTCAACCCCAATCAACAGGTTGGGTTTGAGGTTTGAGGTTTCTCACAAAGTAAAATTTTGAAAACACCCTTCCTCATTGCCTTGTTCAGGATTTGTATGTGGGACTCAGCCACTCTTAAAATTTTAGATTTGAAGTTGACATATTTCCTGGTTCTTTAAATCTGTCAGTTGGAGTGAGTTATCCAATTATACTTCTGCATGAAACTCAAAGCATGGTGCAATAATGCTGATTTACTGCACTATAATCCACCAATACCCCTCTAACATCATTGCCATCAACATCCTGTCAGCTTACTATTAACCAGAAACTGAAATGGATCAACCACGTAAGCACAGTGATTGCAAAAACAAGTCTGAAGCTGGGAATTCTGTGGTGAGTAACTCCCCTTCTGACTGCCCAAAGCCTGTCCACCAACTACGAGGCGAGTCAGAAGTGCAATGGAATAATTTCCACTTACCTGGATATGTGCGTCCTCAACAAACTAAACAAGGTCAATGTTATTCAGACAGTCTACTTGCTTGGTACGCCAACAAACCAATACCAACACACACAGTGCAGTGCGCAGCGACAAAGACAAAGCACCACTGCAACTCACCAAGACTTTTTCAACAGCATTTACCAAGCCCTCAACCTCTACAATTTAGAGAGACAACAGCAGAAGACACAAGAACACCAGCAGGTAGAACATTCTGACTGGGAACAATAGCACTGTTCCTTCACGGTTACTAGGTCAAAATCTTGGAATTCCCAAACAGCAGTATGGGTATACTTATACCAGATGAAGTTAAAAATCACACAACACCAATATATAGCACAACAGGTTTATTTGAAAGTATATGCTTTCAGAGTACTGCTCCTTTGTCAGATAGCTCATGGGGCAGGATCATAAGACAGAATTTGGAGTAAAAGAGCAAAGTGTTATACAATTGGTGTAATGTATTGAACAAACCTAGATTGCTGTTAAGTTTAAGAATAGTGATGCAGGTTTTGATTGATTAATAAATCCCAGAACTTCTTTCAGGTCATAGTCCTGAGACAATTTAAGGTTTTATCAGTATATAGGACTGCAGGCATTAAGGAACGTGGTTCATAACTATTTTCACAAAGAAAAACAGTGATTAGTAATAAATACTCTCATCCCTCAAAACAATTAAAAACCCATCTGCTGAATGTAGAACACCACCTTGGTGCATATGCTGAGAGAAAAACATCGTTGTAGAATCGTCCCCTGATAAGCTGTAATATTTATAGAGAAGGCAGTGACATAGTGGCAATGCTACTGGACTGATGATCCAGAATCCCAGGCTAATTATGTGGCGACATGGGTATCAATCCCATCATGGAAGATGGTGAAATCCAAATTCAATCGGAAGAGTTTGGAGTTCTAAAAAAAATAGCTTGTCTACTGGCTATCATGTAACCACTGTTGACGGTGATTTTTTTAAAAAATTGCTTTACTGAAGTCTTTTACAGGAAAGGATCTCCTGTCCTTACCAGGCCTGGCCTGCATGTACCTCCAGACCCATGGCAATGAGGATGACTTTTAACAATCCTCAGGGCAATTAAGAATGTGCAATAAATGCTCATCTGTTCAGTAAAACCCGTAACACAAACACTTGTTTAAAAATATTTGCAAAAGACATCAGCTTTGATCTCAGAACAATTGAAAGCTGCAGGTAAATCAGATATTTTTTTTGAAGAAAGACCGAAAAGAAGCATGAAATCAAGCTATTTATTCAATGAAACAGCTTCACACAGGACCATCTCACCAAATCTGACATAAGAGAAAAGTTTGAGCAATGCAACTTAGGAGTCATCAAAAATGTTTTGTTCTAATAAACAAAAAAGGTGCTTTAATTCATTGTTAATGTTAACCGAATCATAGAGTCAGAGAGATGTACAGCATGGAAACAGACCCTTCGGTCCAACCCGTCCATGCCGACCAGATATCCCAACCCAATCTCGTCCCACCTGCCAGCACCCAGCCCATATCCCTCCAAACCCTTCCTATTGATATACCCATCCAAATGCCCCTTAAATGTTGCAACTGTACCAGCCTCCACCACATCCGCTGGCAGCTCATTCCATACACGTGGCACCCTCTGCATGAAAAAGCTCCCCTTAGGTCTCTTTTATATCTTTCGCCACTCACCCTAAACCTATACCCTCTAGTTCTGGACTCCCCGACCCCAGGGAAAAGACTTTGTCTATTTACCCTATCTATACCCCTCAATTTTGTAAACCTCTATAAGGTCACCCCTCAGCCTCCGACGCTCCAGGGAAAACAGCCCCAGCCTGTAGCTCAAATCCTCCAACCCTGGCAACATCCTTGTAAATCTTTTCTGAACCCTTTCATGTTTCACAACATCATTCCGATAGGAAGGAGACCAGAATTGCACGCAATGTTCCAACAGTGGCCTAACCAATGTCCTGTACAGCCGCAACATGACCTCCCAACTCTGACCAATAAAGGAAAGCATACCAAATGACTTCTTCACTACCCTATCTACCTGTGACTCCACTTTAAGGAGTTATGAACCTGCACTCCAAGGTCTCTTTGTTCAGCAACACTCCCTAGGACCTTACCATTCAGTGTATAAGTCCTGCGAAGATTTGCTTTCCCAAAATGCAGCATCTCGCATTGATCTGAATTAAACTCCATCTGCCACGTCTCAGCCCATTGGCCCATCTGGTCAAGATCCTGTTGTAACTGGAGGTAACCCTCTTCACTTTCCACTACACCTCCAATTTTGGTGTCATCTGCAAACTTACTTACTGTACCTCTTATGCTCGCATTTAAATCATTTATGTAAATGACAAAACGTAGAGGGCCCAGCACCGATCCTTGTGGCACTCCACTGGTCACAGGCCTCCACTCTAAAAAACAACCCTCCACCACCACCCTCTATCTTCTACCTTTGAGCCAGTTCTGTATCCAAATGGCTAGTTCTCCCTGTATTCCATGAGCTTTAACCTTGCTAATCAGTCTCCCATGGGGAACCTTGTCGAAAGCCTTACTGAAGTCCATATAGATCACATCTACTGCTCTGTCCTCATCAATCCTCTTTGTTACCTCTTCAAAAAACTCAGTCAAGTTTGTGAGACATGATTTCCCCCACACAAAGCCATGTTGACTATCCTGAATCAGTCCTTGCTTTTCCAAATACATGTACATCCTGTCCCTCAGGATTCCCTCCAACAACCTGCCCACCACCGAGGTCAGGCTCACCAGTCTATAGTTCCCTGGCTTGTCTTTACCGCCCTTTTTATACAGTGGCACCACGTTTGCCAACCTCTAATCTTCCGACACTTCACCTGCGACTATCGACAATACAAATATCTAAGCAAGAGGCACAGCAATCACTTCTCTAGCTTCCCACAGAGCTCTCGGGTACACCTGATCAGGTCCTGGGGATTTATCCACCTTTAACCGTTTCAAATCATCCAGCACTTCCTCCTCTGTAATCTGGACATTTTGTAAGATGTCACCATCTATTTCCCTATAGTTCAAATATCGCATATCCTTTTTCCCTACAGTCTACATCTTCCATATTCTTTTCCACAGTAAATTCTGATGCAAAATATTCATTTAGTATCTCCCCCATTTTCTGTGGCTCCACGCAAAGGCCGCCTTGCTGATCCTTGAGGGGCCCTATTGTCTCCCTAGTTACCCTTTTGTCCTTAATAGATTTGTAAAAACCCTTTGGATTCTCCTTAATTCTATTTGCCAAAGCTACCTCATGTCCCCTTTTTGCCCTCCTGATTTCCCTCTTAAGTATACTCCTACTTTCTTTATATTCTTCTGAGGATTCACTCGATCTATTCTGTCTATACCTGACATATGCTCCTTCTTTTTCTTAACCAAACCCTCAATTTCTTTAGTTATCCAGCATTCCCTATACCTATCAGTCTTCCCTCTCACCCTGACAGGAATATACTTTCTCTGGATTCTTGTTATCTCATTTCTGAAGGCTTTCCATTTTCCAGCCGTTCCTTCACGTGCGAACATCTGCCTCCAATCAGCTTTCAAAAGTTCTTGCCTAATACTGTCAAAATTGGCCTTTCTCCAATTTAGAACTTCAACTTTTAGATCTAGTCTATTCTTTTCCATCACTATTTTAAGACGAATAGAATTATGGTCGCTGGCCCCAAAGTGCTCCCCCACTGACACCTCAGTCACCTGCCCTGCCTTATTTCCCAAGAGTAGGTCAAGTTTTGCACCTTCTCTAGTAGGTACATCCACATACTGAGTCAGAAAATTGTCTTGTACACACTTAGAAATTCCTCTCCATCTCAACCTTTAACACTATGGCAGTCCCAGTCGATGTTTGGAAAGTTAAAATCCCTTACCATAACTACCCTATTATTCTTACAGATAACTGAGACCTCCTTACAAGTTTGTTTCTCAATTTCCCTCTGACTATTGGGGGTCTATAATACGTGATCATCCCTTTCTTATTTCTCAGTTCCACCCAAATAACTTCCCTGGATGTATTTCCGGGAATATCCTCCCTCAGCACAGCTGTAATGCTATCCCTTATCAAAAATGCCACTCCCCCTCCTCTCTTGCCTCCCTTTCTATCGTTCCTGTAGCATTTGTATCCTGGAACATTAAGCTGCCAGTCTGGCCCATTCTGCCCATCCCTGAGCCATGTTTCCATAATTGCTATGATATTCCAGTCCCACGTTCCTAACCATGCCCTGAGTTCATCTGCCTTCCCTGTTAGGCCCCTTGCATAGAAATAAATGCAGTTTAATTTATTAGTCCAACCTTGTCCCTGCCTGCCCTGACTGTTTGACTCACTCTGTTCTCAGCTGTACCCATCTCAGATCGATCTCTTTCCTCACTATCTCCCTGGGTCCCACGTCCCCCACTCACCACCCCCACCCCCAACCTTACTAGTTTAAATCCTCCCAAGCAGTTCTAGCAAATTTCCCTGCCAGTATATTAGTCCCCTTCCAAATTAGGTGCAATCCGTCCTTCTTGTACAGGTCACTTCTACCCCAAAAGAGATTCCAATGATCCAAAAATGTGAATCCTTCTCCCATACACCAGCTTCACAGCCATGCATTCATCTGCTCGATCCTCCTATTCCTGTTCTCACTAGCTTGTAGCTCTGGGAGTCTTAACCTTTTCCCTTCCAATGTCATTGATTCCAATGTGGGCAATGACCTCCTGCTGGCCCCTCTCTGAGACATCCTTGATCCTGGGAAACAACACACCATTCTGCTTTTTCTCTGCTAGCCACAGAAACGTCTGTCTGTACCATGGACTACAGAATCCCCTAACACAATTGACCGCTTGGAAGCCGACGTACCCCTCGTTGCATGAGAGCCAGTCTCAATACCAGAAACTTGGCCATTCGTGCTACGTTCCCCTGAGAATCCATCACCCGCTACATTTTCCAAAACAGCATTCCTGTTTGAAATGGGTATATCCACAGAAGACTCCTGCCCTAGGTGCCGACCTCTCTCACCTTTCCTGGAGTTAACCCATCTATGTGACTGTATCTGAGACTTTCCCCCTTCCTATAACTGCCATCCATCACATACTGTTGCTGTTGCAAATTCCTCATCGCTTCTATTTGTCTCTCCAACTGATCCACCCAATCTGATAAGATTCACATCCAACAGCATTTATGGCAGATATAATCCGCAGTAACCCTTAAACTCTCTTTAAACTCCCACATCTGACAAGTACATATCACTGCAAAGGTCATTTTTGCTCCTTCACAATCTACAGACCCAGAAAATAACACCGTCTTATTCCTCTACAAACACTGCCCCAGGTTAAAATATTAGCCATAGCTATTAATTTAAGTTTAATCAAGAGACTGATCTCCAAAGACATATAATCAAGAAAGAATCCACTGACTGCGAAGAAAACATAGCGTGGCAATTGGCTTTCTAATCTTCATAAATTACAAACTTAATATTAATTTTAAATACTTGAAACAAATGGTGATCACTATTTGTACATATTCTATACTAAACAGGTCAATACACTTAGGCACATTCATATCCAGGAACAAATGGAGATGAAGGAGTCTGCATCTGTGCAAATGCAAGCAGGCTGGTGTGTTCAAACAACATAATAATGCTGTACAGAAAAGAAGTTTACGCTCACAAAAGTACATTGCATCAATGTAATCAGTTATTTAACACTGTGTGACAATCAAGCTTCTGTTGTATCACCCTTGGCTGCTACAAAGCAAAGGAAATCTATTCCAGACACCAAATAAATGCTTACATTGTTACTGTGAGAGAGTCAATTTGTTAACAGATAATTCTAGGATACATGCCAATGGCACTTCAATCAAAGAAGTGAAAATGCCCATCACTGTGTGTAATATCATATTCAATGAACCATTTTGGTGAAGAGAAAGTGTCTTGATGCACTGAAAGATTTCTATTATCAGACAGCTGGAATTTTAGCACTGCATTTTTTTTATATAAAATCCGCAACACAATGCAATTCCTTAAATCTATTGTCAAGCAACATTAAATTTTGATAAAATAAAATGTGAAGTCCATTACCACCAATAAATGATATTTATTGCATTTAGTTATTTGTTTAAAAAAAACCTATGCAAGGGGAAAACAAAATTGCAAGTTGCAGCTATACAGCTTCATCACATCTTCAGAATGTGAAATATATTTCATGTGAATTCTTTCTTGAAACTCAGTCAGACTCATGCAGCACGGAAACAATTCATCCATGCCAACCAGACATCCCAACCTGACCTACTCCCTGTTCTCAGCATTTGGCCCATACCCCTCCAATCATTTCCTATTCATATACCCTTTCACATGCCTTTCAAAATATTGTAATTTCAACATCCATCACTTCCTCTGGCAGCTTGATCCACACATGCACCACCCTTTACATGAAAAAGTTACTCCTCAGGACCTTTTTTGAATCTTTTCCCTCATCTTAAACCTATGTCCTCTAGTTTTAGACTTCTCCACCCTCAGAAAAAGACCTTGGCTATTCACTCTATCAAAGTCCCTCGTGCCAATTACATTCTTGTCCATGTTTTCTGCACCTTCTCCCATTTAGCAATATCATTCCTATAGAAGGGTGACCAGAATTTATGCAGTATTCTAAAAATGGCCTCGCCAATGTCCTATACAACCCAACATGACATTGTAACTCCTATATTCAATATTATGACCAGTGAAGACAAGTATGCTACTTCTTTACCACCCAGTCTATCTGCAACTCCACTTTCAAAGAACTATGCACCTGTACCCAATTGTCTCTCTGTTCGTCAATACCTGCCAGAGCCCTACCATTAACCGTGCAAGTCCTGTTCTTGTTGGTCTTACCAAAATTGCATTCTCACATTTATCTAAATTAAACTCCAATTGCCACTCCACGGCACAGTGGCCCATCTGATCAAGGTCCAAGTGTACTCTGAAGTAACCTTCTTGACTGTCAACGTCATCATCAATTTTGGGGTCATCTATGAACTTAAGAACCATACCTCCAATATTCACATACAAATCATTTATATAAATGACAAAAAGTAGTGGGCCTAGCACTAATCCCAGTGACACACTGTTGGTCACAGGTCTCCAAGTCTGAAAGGCAATCCTCCTCTACCACTACCCTCTGTCTCCGAGCTTCGAGCCAACTGTGTATCCAATTGGCTAGCTCTCCCGGATTCAATGTAATCCAAACTTACTAACCAATGCGGAACCTTGTCAAAAGCCTAAGTCAACCACTCTGCCTTCATCAATCTTCTTTGTCACTTCTTTTAAAAAAGTCCATCAAGTTAGTGAGACACAATTTCCTACACACAAAGCAATGTTGACTAACTCTAAACAGTCCTTGCCTTTCCAAATGCTTGTAAGTCCAACCCCTCAGAATCCTCTCTAACACCTTACCCACCACTGACTGAATGCTCACTGGTCAAAACTTTCCTGGCTTTTCCTAAACAATGGCACCACATTAACCAGCCTCCAGTCTTCTGGTTATTGCCATACAAATATCTCAGCAAGGGGACCAGCTATTTCCTCCCTAGCTTCCCACAAAGTTCTCAAATTAATAACTTTGGTAAACAATAACTAAAGCCAATTAACACAGCAATGTTAATTCCACAATCCATATTGGTGCTAACAGTGGTTGAAAAACATTTACTATGATACTGGAAGAACTGCAGATGTATCTTTGCATATCAAGACATCTTTTACATCTATACAAGAGGTAGGTACCTCAGCAGTTTCAACCCGCTTCAGCAGAGCATGATTAATGGACAACAGCAATTATCGACTAAATGAGCTGAATTTTGGCCTTTTGACTTAGCTGGGATCACGTAAGCCAACCTGACTTCAGGACCTGGTTATAATTATTACATTGGCATATCTATGAGAATGTAACAAAGCAATGGCAGATTAACATTTATAACCTGAAAAACTGAACAGGTGAGATTATAAATTTCAAAACTTTTGAAATTATACAAATGTGTCCTTCACACACTGTACCGAGGGTCAGTAGTTAGATAAGCCTCAGCCAAGAAAAAAGCAAGAGACTTCTCAGATAAGATACAAGATATATTCAGTCCAGCATATTGCAGGTAAATACATATCATGTTCTACTCTAGGTTACACCAAGATAAATCATTTAGATGAACATTAAAAGAATCTTAAAATCAATACGACTTTAATCACTTATTCCCTGAAACACATTTATGATTCTCTTATACTCTTTATTTTTAACCCACATGGACTGGCCAGGGAGACAATTTCAGACCTTCAGCATTCCTACGGTAAAGAGGTTAAATCCAAATTGCCTGTGCATCTTATTTCTTCTAAAACAAAGTGCTTATCCCTTGGTTCAAACATTCCAGTCAATATCCAGTGATATTTTCAGCAGATGCTGGAAATGTGTATATATCAACATGGGTGAGAGAAGAGATCTGCACCCACCAAGAATCTGTGAAGTAGAAATGGCTGACAAAGATGAGAAAATCCTGCACTGGAGGATTAACCAGGTGCAGTAGTAGAAAATAAAGCAAAGAACTGTGGATGCTGGAGATCTGAAATACAAACAGAAACTGCTGAAGACACTCAGTAGGTCTGGCAGCATCTGTGGGAAGACAGTAAAGTTAACATTTCATGTCCAATGACTCTTCATCAAAACTAAGCAATGGAAAATATAGCTACCAAGCCATCCAAAACAATCCAACAACAATCATTAATAGTGAATTCATGGTATCAAATGGTTGGCATCAATGTTGATTTCAAATCGGCCGACAATGCAAACAGTTCATTCAACCATCATAAATAATGTGGGGAACTATTTTCATAAACAGTTAACATAAGAAAGCTACAAACTGAACAAAAATAAGCAATGTCTTATTCTTGTCAATGATTCTGTTGTAACATGGTCTTTGTGTGACCCTCAACTCATCATCAAGCCATGAATATCAGATTCTGTTCTGAACTTCATATTCAATATTTTTGGGGCAATAGTCACTGATTACTTTGGTATTTCATGTTGCTGCCTGTTATGAATTTCAATACAAGGGGGTGAATTTCCAAATTATAATTAATTCCCAAGTTCACTGTCTTCTTACTGTTTGTCAGACTATATTGAAGGTTTTAAAATGTTTAACAGAACCTTTCTCTAATTATAGAGTACTATTTATACTCTTCAGAATACTCAGTTTAAGGTTATGACATTGAAATAAGCAAAGCTGATACAGAACTTAATGCAGCATTAAATGTTTCTCAGTCACTGTATCACTTACTGAAGTTCTCCCAAGACTGGAATTTGATTCATTGGCCTGGAAGGCTGAAGAGACAAAAAGCGGCTAGAATTTAATGACTGGTAAAACTGACAGATGCGACAGATCATAAATTTCTGTGCAGCTATAATCATGTGTCAAGATTCTACAGGATTGTAAAGACATCATACACAATAATGCATTCGCACAGAAACATAGGTTACTGCTCAAAACTATACACCAGCCATGTCACAATTTTATCCAAATGGCCAACATTGGCTAATAGCTCAATATCAAATAAAGTATCAGTTGAAAAGTAGAAGCAGAAGCTTTTTTTTTAATTAAGGATATACCTAAAATAGAGTACAATGTGATTCATTTGAAATTCTGCAGAGGCCCTCCAAGTTTTATAAAAAGTTGGTTGTACAAGTGTTTGTGCATTCTCTCAGTCCCATGCCTCATTTAATGTTGGTTGTTAATTACTTATGAACGCTGTTTTGAAAAAAAACAATATCAGGACAGCTAATACCACTTACTGTTCAGGAGTTACTGCAGATGCTGAAATCTGTACTGAAAACAAAAAGTACGCAAGATCACAGCAGGTCATGTGGCATCCATGGAGACAGCCAGCTAACGTTTTGAGTCTACATGACTCTTCACTTCCTTTAGAAGTGTTAATAAACCGGTTTCTAAATTGTTATCACATTAAGTGGATGTCTAGTGCATAGCAACCTATGGGAAAGTCAATAAACAAGAGCTTGGTTTTGAACCATATCAATTCATGATCAATTCTTTACAAACTAGGAATCTTAAGGTGTTTTCATCTTTCCCTTTCTATTTAGAGATTATTCTGCAACATTTTCCTCATGCTCCAAAGGGACATTAAACCAGCAAATACACCAGTAACTGAGCAGATGTTTGATTCGCCACAAAGTAGCACAAATATCATCTTATGGTAAAATGGATAGTTTGAAAATGATTTATTGTTGGAGAAACTGAGGACTGCAGATGCTGGAGATCAGAGCTGAAAATGTGTTGCTGGAAAAGCGCAGATCAGGTAGCATCCAAGGAGCAGGAGAATCAACATTTTGGGCATGAGCCCTTCAACAATGATTTATTGTTGTCAGACATAGTGAAAAGTTGTTGTGTGTGCTATACAGGCAGATTGTACCATATGCACTGCATTAGAGCAGCAGAACAGAGTGCAGAATACAGTGTTGCGAGAGAGCGACACACACACACACACACACACACACACACACACAGACACACAGAGCGACAGAGTGACAGTGACAGAGACACAGACAGACAGAGTGAGAGAGATAGAGACAGACATCAACATGAGCATGACAGAACATAGAACATTACAGGGCAGTACAGGCCCTTCAGGCCTCTATGTTGCCCTGACCTGTGGAACCAATCTGAAGCTCATCTAACCTTCACTATTCCATTCTCGTCCATATGCCTATCCAATGACCATTTAAATGCCCTTAAAGTTGGCAAGTCCACTACTGTTGCAGTCAGTGTGTTCCACATCCCTACTACTCCGCGTAAAGAAACTACCTCTGACATCTGCCCTACGTCTATCACCCCTCAATTTAAAGCTATGTCCCCTTGTACTAACCACCACCATCCAAGGAAAAAGGCTCTTACTGTCCACCCTATCTTACCCTCTGATTATCTTAAATGTCTCAATTAAACCACCTCTTAACCTTCTTCTATCTACGAAAACAGCCAAAAGACCCTCAGCCTTTCCTCTGAGACGTTCCCTCCATATCAGGCAACATCCGAGTAAACATCCTCTGAACCCTTTCCAAAGCTTCCCCAACCTTCCTATAAATGCGGTGACCAGAACTGTACACAATACACCAAGTGCGGCCACATGAAAGTTTTGTATAATTGCAGTATGAGCTCATGGTTCTGAAACTCAACTCCTCGACTAAATAAAAGCTAACACACTGAGTTCTTAACAACCCTATCAACCACTGAACCACCATTGGGTAGCATGGTGGCTCAGTGGTTAGCACTGCTGCCTCACAGCACCAGGGACCCAGGTTCAATTCCAGCATCAGGTGACTGTGTGGAGTTTGCACATTCTCCCACTGTCTGTGTGGGTTTCCTCCAGTGCTCCGGTTTCCTCCCACAGTCCAAAAACGTGCAGGTTGGGTGAATTAGCCATGCTAAATGCCTATATTGTTAGGTGCATCATTCAGAGGAAATGTGTCTGGGTGGGCTACTCTTCAGAGGGTGGGTGTGGACTTGTTGGGCCAAAAGGGCCTGTTTCCACACTGTAGGGAATCTAATCAAAACCTTGGTGGCAACTTTCAGGGACATATGTACTGAATACAGAGATCTCGTTCATCTATTGTCATCCTGTTTCCCCCCTCAATCAAAGCAAAACGTCCTGGAGGGACAGGGAATGATCACCCATGTGCACAGAGACATAAGTTCTCGGTCTTCTCTCTCGAACAGCAGTTTCTTAATGAATCATTTAGTCATTTTGCAGGGTGGAGCATACAGATAAGGCAATGTACATATCAATCGGGGTGACCATTATAATCAATGAGTGTCAATAATAAAGATTAAGCCATTTGCTGTTACACAATGAATAACTGACTTCACATAATGAATACTTTCCATATTGTTAACCGACTTTACATACTGAATGCTTCTAATATTATTAAATGGCTCAACATTATGACTGCTTTTCTACCTTGTTAATCCATTGCCCTTGCCTAGGATTGTTTCAGCCATGGATATCGACACGACAGTTTTGTTGTTGATAGTGATACTTGCATACAAAGCCAAGGGTTACTCGATACAAAACGCTTCTCACTCCACCAATGCTGCCAGACCTGAGGACTCTTTCCAATACTTTCTGCTCTTGTTTCAATCCTCCAGTATCTGCAGTATTTTGATTTATATTGTTACACACCTATGCATAGTCTTTTAAAACATGAATATACTTGGATGTGTTGGCAAGACATTCCAATTTTAAAATAAAATCTACAAAGTGAACAAAACTATCTAACCTCTGCCTCACTAAAAAGAGAGGAAACAGACAGCAGGCAAATAATTTCCACAATCAGTATGGATCTGGATTAGAATCAGACCTCCTCATTGACTTGCTCAGGGACAGAGAACACCTTAACTGCTGCACCCTGTTTGGAATCAACCAAAATAATTAGAGTTCAGCCAAAAAGACAAACAGAAACCCAAATATCTGGAGGAACTAAGCATCTGTGGAGAAAAAAAAAGTTGACACTTCAAGTTCTGAACTGATGAAGGGTCACTGGTTGAAACGCTACCAGTTTTCTCTCCACAGCTGCTGCCAGACTAGAGTTTCTCCAGCCATTTCTGTTTAAGTTTCTTCCAGATCTCCAGCATCTGCAGTTCAGAGGTGTACAGAGATGAGCCAAGCCTGCACACTCTGGTATACAGTGCTTAGGGTATACTTGGAAACTGGGCCACACATCAACTTTTGAATTTGCCCCATCCATTCTCCAAAGGCTTTTCTTCTGCCACCTCTTCTAAAAAAAAAGACTCACGTTTGGAGTATGTGATATACAGTAGATGCTAGACACTGTCAGTTTGGTCATTTGATCATTATTTCCTATGAGGACTAACAGCAAGCATCAGCAGGCTACTGGAGCGCCACTATGTTACAGTTGTAGGATGATGGATTTAGCTATGCTGCCAGTATGGCATCTTAGCACAGAAATAATCAATAATTGTGGGTAGGACAGAGGTCAGTAAACAGGTATCAAATATAGTAGTATAGCTCATTTCTTCCTCCATTCACCAAGGTTTCTGATACAAATGGTAACATTCTCACCAACACGCCATCTGAGATCAATGACTTCAGCACAACCCAGATCACATTTGGGATGCCGAAGATTTGTAGGCTTCAGAAACTCAGTGATAACAGCTGATCCCATGTTTCAATAAGTTATGATTCAATATACTCCATACAATTCTTCAACATGTATCAGATGAATTAAAATGGGTTTGAAGTTGCAACTAAAACTTCAGGAAATCATCTGTTTCATATTTCTATTCATTATCACAGCACTCGCAATGGACCTTTCCTTATTGTTGAAACTGAAATACTAGAGGAGTGATTCAATTCAAAATGAATAAAATTTAAAGAATTATAACACTGGGCCAGTATGAGAATAAAATAAAACAGGACATCATTTTGCTTGAAACTTTTCATCAAGACTCAAAATAATTCTTTCCCACGTTTCATTTTCTTTTGAACTCGTCTTACATTTACTCAAATGGCCAATGTTTCAGGGAAAGACAAAAAACAATTCTAAACTCCCCCTGAAGTTCTCCTGAAAGCACAGCAACATGGTTCAGAATGATTGCTCAGAGCCTGATACCAAACATTCCAAACTGTGACAACACAATACACACAACAACTGGACGCAACAATAGTTATTTCAGCCTCTCAAGCTGTCCAATAATAGGATCATTGTCGATCCGATTGTGGACTTAACTCTACTTTCCTGTCTACCCCCAATAATCCTTCTTGATCGCATATTTACCAAAGTCAGCTTTGACTGTATTCAATGACGGAGGTCCATTATTTTCTGGGGAAGAAAATATCATGGACTCAGGATGCCCAGAAAAATATTCTCCTTTATCTCAGCACTGAACTAGACACCATTCCTGATGGAGGGCTTTTGCCCGAAACGTCGATTTCGCTGCTCGTTGGATGCTGCCTGAACTGCTGTGCTCTTCCAGCACCACTGATCCAGAACCATGAAAACTTGTCCATCAAGCTGCATCATATTTTGAGTTCAAATTGGTCCTACTGGTGAGGAAGCGCAGCACTACAGGAAAGGCAGGAAATGAAGTAAACTATGCTACCTCACTGACATCCCATTCCACGTGCCCAAAGATATGTAGGCAGAGAATCAACCCACTCAGTTACAAGACAACCCATGACAAAATTCAGGCATAGCCAATGACGATGAGGTAGGGCCAGGTGCAAAATGAGCCATTCGACAACAAAATGAACATTAAGTGCTCCTTTCACATACAAAGACACATACACTTTTTATGAATTTCTCTTGTGCGATGTAGTTGTGTGGACATCATGCACAATTAGGACAGCTTCTGAATACAGAAGTTGGGCAGCGTGTCGTGGACTCAAGACTCACTGAGGGAATTGGTGCCCTGTAAGTGTCAGATGAAATATCTTTTGAAGCCCATTCATTTTAGATGATTAGTGAGTCAATAGTTAGTGGTATGGAAAGAAAATGATGCTCTCAAAAGAAAAACTCGCCAATAAAAATATTATTGGTGGCTCAGTGGTTAGCATGGCTGCCTTGCAGCACCAAGGGACCCGGGTTCAATTCCAGCCTCGGGCGACTAATTGCATGGAGTTTGCACATTCTCCCCATGTCTGCGTGGGTTTCCTCCGGGTGCTCCGGTTTCCTCCCACAGTCCAAAGATGTGCAGGTCACGTGAATTGGCCATGCTAAATTGCCTGTAGTGTTAGGTGCATTAGTAGGGTGTAGGGGAATGGGTCTGGGTGGGTTACTGTTCGGAGGGCCAGTGTGGATTTGTTGGGCCGAAAGGCTGGTTTCCGCACTGTAGGGAATCTAATCTAATTCTCTTCTATTTTACAGTTGCACCTGCTGTTCTTTCAATGTTTTACAATTAGAATTAGAATCCCTACAGTGAGGAAACAGGCCATTTGGCCCAACAAGTCCACACTTCACTCGAAAGAGTATCCCACCTAGACCCATTCCCTTGTACCTATTATTCTATATTTCCCCGAACTTACCTGACACATTCCTGAACACAATTTAGCAGCCTAACCTGGCTAATTCAGCTAACCTGCACACCTTTGGATTGTGGGTGGAAACCGGAGCACTCTGAGGAAACCCACGCTGACATGGAGAAAATGTGCAAACTCCACACAGACAGTCGCCTGAGACTGGAATCGAACCCAGGTCCATGGAGCTATGAGGGAGCAGTGCTAACCACTGAGCCACCATGTCACCCCTTTCTTTCATTTGTATTTCAGAAACTGAATTAGGAGATGCAATGTAAGCAAAATTCTGCTCATACTTCTTCCCAAAAAAGATATGAACACTCAATGCTACAATCTGAACACTATGAAATCAAATCTACCTTAAGAACCATGGCAAAATTCAGCTACTTCACAATGTAGGCTTATTCACGACTAAAACATTGGACCAGAGACAGGCTCATTTTGAGCTATACAAAGTTTAACGAATCAAGAGGTATAAGCAAGTTGGGATCCCAAAAATAATGGTCCCCTCTAATCATAATTATGGAAGGCTTATAGTGTCAAGACCGTATCTAAACTGTAAAATAATTAATCTTGGTCAAACTGAACAATCCGCTACTGCTTACAGTTGTAAATCTGCAGCCACACACACGCAGAAACAGTACAACCTAAAGACTTAAATGAAATTGAACTTGAATAAAGTATTTCTTTTTGAAAGTGAAATTTATTCCCTATTTATGCTATTTCTGATGACAACATTACAACTTCATAGTTAAGTCAAACACCTACACACTTATAAGTATTTGAAAACTATGTTTTGCCAACAGTATTCAGAGAAACCTTTGTTTCAATACAAGAAATTATCCATATCACATGAACAGGAGAAAAGTAGTGGCAGTTGTCCAGAGCTTAATTCAATTCTCTCAATGAAGAATGGCTCTTTATAATTACCAATCTGACATTTCCCTTTATTTCAGCTTTCACCAATTTCCTAAAATGATACAGTTATAGCTTTTACCTAGACGCTGAAAAAACAAATGAGAGAGACTAAATGAGATATGATGGACATGAATTACAGGAGGTTATACAGAATAAAAGGTGGCAACTGAGTCTGAAGATTGCTGAAAAGAGAAATGTTGCCAGAGATTTTTGTCTTGCACATATCAGGGTGATGGCAAGAATGCTACGTCAATAGCCTGGCGAATTTGTGTTTGCTACCAATGACAGACATTTATCCACATGGGCCTATTCTCTGCAAGGAATACATTCAAGTCCTGCATGTTGTTTAAATTACTGTAGTTTCCCATGCTTTCTCCAAGTCAAGCCCAAGGCCAGCATCTACCTCCAATCAATCAGCACCTTTTACTCCTACTGGATAAATTATTGCGATAACTTGAAATTTCTCATAAGCATTTCATCCTGATGCAGGCTAGTCAAAAATGCTTTGCCTCCACCGTCTGTCTTTTCAGTAGTGTTCAAGTTCTTCCCACCAAGCAACTGTTCATAACTGAATCTGGAGGCATCCAACATAAAACTGCATATTCTCAATAAAATTTGATATTGCACCCCTCCACCCCCTCAAATCTCTTTAGCAGCAAGGCACTTTAGATTAGATTAATTACAGTGTGAAAAGAGGCCCTTCAGCCCAACAAGTCCGCACTGACCCGCCGGTGGGCAACCCACCCATATCCCTACATTTATCCCTTCACGAGCAGTTTAGCACAGCCAATTCACCTAACCTGCACATTTTTGGACTGTGGGAGGAAACCGGAGCACCCGGAGGAAGTCACAGACAGTTGCCTGAGGCGGGAATTGAACCCAGATCTTTGGTGCTGTGAGGTGGCAGTACTGACCGCAGTGCCACCGTACCGCTTATTGAGAAAAGCAGTGAACTACAATACACTATTTGAACATCTCAACTGTGGATCATTCGGGGGCGGGAGGTTTGTTAAAGTACCCATTATAATTACTTGTTTATTTCATCTTTCTCTTTTCGGAAAGACATCCCTGGCTCATTTCTGGGCTTTGCCAGGAATAGCGTGCATGAGTAAGAATGGAAATTTTACAACGAGCTTGCTTACTGGCGTTTTCTGAACTCAGTGCAGTTCATTTGACTCAAATGAACTGAACTTCTTACCCACAGATAGCCTATTCACAAACTCAGGTATTCGAGTACATCAACATTACACTTAAAAAGTCAATGTGCTTTTATGGTGTTAGGTTTGACCATGCTCGGTAAAGTTGGCAATATTTGCAGCTCTCAGAATGAATTACTTTGGTCCCTACTTTTTTATGAAATTTAGTACTGGGCAAAATTGAGCAAGAGTATGAACAGAAAATGAGAATCCCTAATTCAACATTCCTCCATTTGGTAAGTCAACATTCCTCATGAATCCAGGAACACCTTAAGCTCCAGAGAAACAAAAAAGATCAATTTAAGAAGAAAAGATTTCAAAGGAACAAAAAAAAGGATATTTGAGGTGACATGCTTTCACTTTCACTCAATTAAATATACCAATATCTACTGGAACATTAAAATGGATCACACCCTCGGGAAAAGAAATTACTTCAGTAGAAAAAAAGACTTCTCATTTAATCGAACTATCTGAATTCACAAAATACAATAATCGAAATCTTCATATTGTATCATAGGACAACAAAATTTTGAATAATTATTCATTTTTTAAAAAGTCATAATGACTCAGCAACGCTGAAATGGAAGTGCCAAGATGCTTGCACCAGGACAAAGAAAGCAGAAACACAAGAAAGCTTCAAAAACAGATGCTACATTTAGTCTGTCGAGCATTTTGACCCCAAATGACCACTGCAATATATTTCCTTTTCAAGGGACAAAAATAATTAAAGCATCATACAAATACCAAGCTAGGTATCCAGTGATAAATCCAGAAGCAACATTGGCTTAATTTCATGTTTTTGAATACCAAATGGAAAACTAATATAAACTCAATAACTCTTGACCCAAATTATCAATAATCAAAGTTTTAAAATACTCCAGCCTTGGAAGCTGACTTCAGTTCCACACTGCAAGATATTAATCCTGTGAACTTTATTTTAGAAATTAATTTCTGCATAAAGAGTATACTGAAGGTCTGGATGCACCAGAGTTTTATTTGTCAAGCTCGAAAGGGACAAACCTAAGTGTTCTTCCACCCTATCAGCTCTTCAGCATGGAACCATGTCTTCACTATAAAAGGCCGAAAAGAACTGCTTGCTCATGAATTTCATCAGAATCAAAGAAGTATCTTCAGTGAAATGGTGTTCAGTCAGAGCCAGTGATCGATCTTTCTTGCTGGCAAGAGTTTTAAAATATATTTTCCAGGTACACCTTTCTAACAAAAAGCTCAGGAGTTGGATTAGCAGAGATCTTTGGATAGACTTATGAAGAAAGGCTGAATAAGCTCTGATTTTTCTCTCTGGAGAGAAGGAGGAAGAGAGGAGACCTGATCGAGGTATACAAAATAATAGATAGAGTCAATAGCCAGAGACTTTTCCCCAGAGCAGGATTGATTGGTACGAGGAGTCATAGTTTGAAGATATTTGGAGAAAGGTATTGAAGAGACATCAGAGGTAGGTTCTTTACGCAGAGAGTTGTGAATGCATGGAATGCGTTGCCAGCTGTGGTGGAGGAAGCAGAGTCATTAGGGACACTTGAGCAACTTCTGAACATGCACATGGGTAGCAGTGAGTTGAGGGGTGCATAGGCTAAGTATTATATTTTACATTAGAATTAAACCTCGGCACAACATCGTGGGCCAAAGGGCCTGTTCTGTGCTGTACTTTTCTATGTTCTATGTTTCATGTTCCATGTTCCATGTTATTTGCTGCACCAACAACAATTCTGCAGTAGTTGGAAACAGGAAATGCAAATCTTTCAACAACTTCACTGAAAAAAATTAAGTGGTCCAAAATAGATTACATGCAAAATAAATCCAAGAATGATACAGATTACAGGGGTGGAGAACCAGGTCATTTCAAAATCAAACACTTGCCAGCATTTACAGACAACTGCAGAAATTGTGAACAACACAGAAAATCCAAATTAATAAAGCAATAATACATCAGAATATCAATGCAAACTATTACGGCTGCTGGAAATCTGGAATGAAATCAGAAAATGCTGGAAACAGTTTGGAGAGGGAAACAGATGCTCCCTGGCCTGCTGAGTGCATCCAGCACTTTGTTTTTATAGCACAGGATATGCAAAGCTGGCAGCTCATGTTTCTGTATGCTCACAGATCCCAGTACTTTACCCAAATTCTAATAGCTTCACAAATGCTCAGTATAATAACAGAATAAAATAGAAGGATTAAAGGCATACAAGAAAGCTAAGCCCAAGATAACTGTACTTTTAATATTTTAAGATAAATCTGCATCTGGTTAAGTAGTGGAACTCAAATCAGGAATTTATTTTGTTGCTCTTTCCCCCCCAAAAAGAACACCTTTACGCAAATGTGTTATCCAGTTTAAATAATCATCACAATCTTTTCAAATTAAAAAATGCATTATTTGCACCAATTTTGTGCAGAATAATTCCGCCAAAGAAAAGAATTTTATATGATCCATATGGGAGACTGATTAGCAAGGTTAGATCTCACGGAATACAGGGAGAACTAGCCATTTGGATACAGAACTGGCTCAAAAGCAGAAGACAGAGGGTGGTGGTGGAGGGTTGTTTTTCAGACTGGAGGCCTGTGACCAGTGGAGTGCCACAAGGATCGGTGCTGGGTCCTCTATTTTTTGTCATTTACATAAGTGATTTGAACGTGAGCATAAGAGGTACAGTTAGTAAGATGACACCAAAATTGGAGGTGTAGTGGACAGCGAAGAGGGTTACCTCAGATTACAACATGATCTTGATCAGATGGGTCAATGGGCTGAGAAGTGGCTGATGGAATTTAATTCAGATAAATGTGAGGTGCTGCATTTGGGGAAAGCAAATCTTAGCAGGACATATACACTTAAATGGTAAGGTCCTAGGGAGTGTTGCTGAACAAAGAGACCTTGGAGTGCAAATTCATAGATCCTTGAAAGTGAAGAAGGAGCTTGGTATGCTTTCCTTTATTGGTCAGAGTATTGAGTACAGGAGTTGGGAGGTCATGTTGTGGCTGTACAGCGCATTGGTTAAGCCATTGTTGGAATATTATCTCCTTCTTATCGGAAAAATGTTGCCAAACTTGAAAGGGTTCAGAAAAGATTTACAAGGATATTGCCAGGGTTGGAGGATTTGAGCTATAGGGAGAGACTGAACAGGCTGGGGCTGTTTTCCCTGGAGCATTGGAGGCTGAGGGGTGACCTTACAGAGGGTTATAAAATTATGAAGGGCATGAATAGGATAAATAGACAAGGTCTTTTTTCCCTGGGGTTGGGGAGTCCAAAACTCGCGGGCATAGGTTTAGGGTGAAAGGGGAAAGATACAAAAGAGACCCAAGGGGCAATTTTTTCACACAAAGTGTGGTACGTGTATGGAATGAGATGCCAGAGGATGTGGTGGAGGCTGGTACAAATGTAACATTTAAAAGACATTTGGATGGGTATATGAATAGGAAGGATTTGAAGGGATATGAGCTGGGTGCTGGCAGGTGGGACTAGATTGGGTTGGGATATCTGGTTGGCATGGACTGGTTGGACCGAAGGGTCTGTTTCCATGCTGTACATCTCTGTGACTCTAATAGCTGAGCATTTTATTCCCAATACCATTTGCTCCTAAATATAGTCTCTCTTAATATGAAGGCTAAAATTTGCAACTGGGTAGAAATGCTTTACTCATGGGGAAGTTAAAACAGCAGTTGAAAATTCCTGAGGGAGATGAAACAGTAGTCTCACTACCAGATTTAGGATGAAATAATATGCTAGCCAGCTACAATTTATGTGAATTTGATTTGCAGATGTCTGAAGACTGACAACATAGATTTCAATCAAAATGAGTCAAAGTATTACTTATATTCTCTCAATACTTCAGTTCTTTTCTCTTACATTATACAAATTGTTAGATATCTGCAAGCGCCTTCATTAACCAATGTGAGGGGTTACAGCCAAGGGATGACCCACTGCCTCCTGAGAAACAGTTTATCATTAAATATTTTCTCTTTAGTCTGCCTATGAAATGTCAAAGTTGCAGAAAGGTTTTGTGTTGCACCAACAGTCCATTCCAATAAATTATACAAGATGTAAACTTGGTGCCTTTGAAACTTCAAATGAAACAGATGGATAATAGTCACCTAAGAATTCAAATTGATATTCTAGTTTAGTTTTGTTTAAACCCTCTGCACTTGGTTTTCTCAAATCAAGTTAATATTCCTCCTTCAACTAATAGCATAAAAATAGCGAAGTGTTCATTCATCTCAGTTGGCAAGTGAGAGATTTTGTTTATTTCGTTGTTGCATTTGCCTACATGACAACAGTGCTGATATTGCAGTAAATTCAAGTAATCCAAAGACTAAATTTTTTCAGAATATGAGGAATTCACAAGTTCTATGCTAGGCCTTTTATCCTTAGCAGTGTCCAGCCTTGTTGGAGTACAGTTCCACAAATGTTCGCATTTCTTCACTACCTTGCTCACTTAACTGCTCATTACATAGGTATGAATTCAGGAGAACAACTGCAAGATATGAGAGTTATAACTGAGCCTATCCTGTTCCTATCTTCATCCAATAACCAAACACAGGTACTTATCCCAATAGCAGACATTGAATAGTAACTGGGATAATGGATTAGATAAAAGTAAAGTTGTCATATTCCTCCTGGACCTTATTAGAGGAGGACAATGGTGATGGCTCAACTGGAGGGTCACCACTCCTCAGACTCTGTTGGCATCACTCCACATTGCAAGGATTAGAACATAACATGAGACCATGAGGAGGAGGAGGAACAGTCAATTCAGCCTCTTGATCCTGCATTACCATTTAACACAATCATGGCAGATCTCATCTCGGCATCGAATCCACTTTCCTGTCCACTCGCTATAACCTTTCAATCCATTACTAATTAAAATCTGTCTATCCCCTCCTCAAACTTACTCAATGTCCTGGCATTCACCATTGTCTGAATTCCACAGATCCATGATCTTTTGAGAGAAATGAGGTCTCATCTGATTCAAATCTGCTACTCCTTATCTTAAAACAATGACGTCTCATTCTATTTCTGGCCCATGTTCACCCTTTCACTAACCAGAAAGGGGGCAAGTGGACAGTTTCCATCGCCTAACAAATCAAAACTGAATTTCAGGTCTCTCAGTCTCTTTGCCACTCAGACAGTGTTTTCTAAACACATTTACCTACACAACTGCTGCAGCATGCAACATCTAGTGCAAAATATTAATGATTCTCAAGTACAGAACACTTGCACACAATAAACTGCTGTTCCTGCAGCTTGTTTGTAAACTGAAATTCAAAAGGATGGAGCACTTAGAAAGCAATTTTTTTTTAAAAAAAGTTACTGATATGGCAGTGTATCAACCATAGGGCAGGAAATTGGATTAGCAACAAACCTGTTGCCAGTGTATCCCCCAGGAGCCACTTGGTTGCTCCCTGTGTGAAAAAAATCCACGGTGGGAGTGGGAGTAAGGGCCACCTTTACATTGTGGGGAAGCAATTTCACTTCTAAAATATTTCAAGGAGGTCCTGCACCTCACCTGAAGAAAAAACAGTCCTGCAGCGTTTGTAATTCGACACGTTTCAATATGACCTGCTGCCTTGTTGGAGGCTTCAAAGTGGAGAACTAAGTGATAACTCAATGCAGCACCCTTTGTGTAAGGTTTTATCTACTGCAGTGCTTGGACTGCCAAGAAATGAAAGTCTCAGATCAGCAGTTAGAGTAAGATGATGTAGGCAGCAACACATGATTTATAATACACAGCTGAAAATTTGACACTCATCTCATGAAGAGAGAGAGAAAAATGTCTCAGTACAGCGCCAGTAAATTTTCACAATGTTTTGAAAGCACCAGGAGACAGCCTGGCAACACACTCAAAACAGTGACCTGCCTTTGCACTTTTGAATTAGGCATTAACATCACAACTCCATCCCTGAAACTTCAAACTGAATGAAGCAGGTGAGAGAACCTGTGGCGAGGTCTCACATTGCTATTACCCAATGTCAGGTTACAAGCAAACTGGAAAGCCAAAATACTGCAGATAGTGAAAAGTGGAAAGAAAAATGCACAGTAGATTCAACAGGCCATATCATGCCTGCACAGAGACACAGACGGACGAGAGACAGGCAGAGACAGAGACAGAGAGAGAGAGACAAAGGTACAGTGGGGGAGAGAGAGAGAGAGAAGTGGGGGGAGGGGAAGAGAAGAGAGACAGAGAGAGAGAGAGAGAGAGAACTGATCCAAATTGGGTTCAGCACCCAATTCTGAGATTATTGCAAGGAAATCATCATTTCAAACCAAGTACACCTCTATAACTACATACTTGGACACATCAAAAGATTTTGCTCCCTTCGCAAATAAACAATAATTTGCTCATATGAAAAACAACTGTTGCCTCGGCCTTCTCCATGCCACTTTTCCAGGGTATCTGTCATGATGAGACCGTTTTAGTTTATCTAGTTTGCAAATGTAAAAGGGGCAGTTCAGAGAAATCTTACTAGACAAATACCTGGAAAGTGTGTGTTCCTTTATGAGGAGAGTTGGGCAGGCTAGGCCTTAATGCATTGGAGTTGGGAAAAGAAAGAGGTAGCATCATTCATCATCACACAAGAAGCAACTTGAATGAAACACACAAATGGAACTGAAGCGAGTTTTATTTCCAGAGGATTGCAACTCTCGGAATTCTCTTCCTCGAAAGGCAATGGCAGCAGTCTTTGAATAGTTTTAAAGGAACAAGTGAGTTTCTTCATGAGCAAGAGAGTGAAAGGGTATTTAGATAGTCAGGAATACGAAATAAATAGATTAGCCATGATCCTTTTGAATGGTGGAGCAGGCTCAAGGGACAAAGTGGCTGACTGGTGCTATTAATTCAAGTGATCCTATGTGTCTGAACTCCCACTGTTTTATCAGAGTTCATCATGACCGTGGCTGTAATATAAAATTACATCAATCTGTTCAAAAACCACTCAATCAGAAAGCTCGGCATTAAGAACAAGCTGTCTAGTGTAATCTTAAACATTGCAGAAACCTGCCCAGCGATAGCTTGAGGCATTTTCACTGTTAAAAAAGCAAGTCTGGTTTAAAGGTTTTAGAAAGGCTTTTCATTTACAGCATTATGTCTCATCTGGCACTCCCTACGAATATTAGGAGCTTCAAACGGAGTTTGTGAAAGCTTAGTAATTTGTTTGGCATTCAGGCTGCCTTAAATGGCTAAATGCACTATTCAATGCAGTACTGCACCATACAGAACAGGCCTACTGAGGCCAGAATAGGGCACCTCCGGTCTGCATTCAGCCATCTGATCTCATCAGCTTGAGCAGCTCAAGGATAATGATTGGCTTCGGAATCCCTCAGCTCCAGGAAGGGTAATGAGAAAACAAAATAATTTGCAGCCCTCTACACTTGATTGCAAGTCAATGATTTATCCTTGTGTGTAGCATTTGGGGAAGGGACAGCAGAAAACTGAACAGTGCATAAATCCGTCAAGGATTATTGATACTTATTACCACCTTATTGTCAATGCCTCCGCTGCCTTCTGGGGAAGCACATTCCACATCATTGTTAGTTTCTGTCATTCTTTTCATATACAACAAGTTAGTTTTGCCTAAGCTGAATCACTTTTGCAAAAACATCTGACTTGGTAATGGGTTATGTTAAGCTTATTATAATGACATACATGGCCTGACCCTTGAGGTACCTGCTAGTAAGATATCTCAATGCTCACTAATTGCTTAAAAATCTGTTCACAAGCTCAAGCATTAAGTGACTTAAATCAACCATAGAATGAAATAAACAGTTCCGAACATGAGAAAATTATCACCATTATACCACCAACATGTAATGGATTAAAAGCACACATTAGCACATTCTAGCAACATTCAGAGCACAAGATCATTATTGTACACCTCTTCAATTTATATTTTAACAATCAAGCAAAAGAAAAGTTTGGTCCATTACCTACAGGAGAAAATGTCAGCAAGGTGGAACAGAACAGTAAACCAGTCATGTAAAATAGTGGCAGCTGGGCAACAATAAAACATTTCAATTTTAAAAACCTGTACCAAAATACCACCAACTGAAATGAAGAAAGGATAGCAGTAATGAGACAAAGAGTTTAGGTATGGGGAGAAAATGGAAGGAAAAGAAAATAAAGGCATGGTCCAGCAAGTTACAGGACACTGACCCGCTACCTATGTGTTGTTATTTCAAATGAAGTCCTACATTGTAGCACCACTAGGTTTCCAAGAAAATGGAATAAGCATTCAATATTAATTAAATCAACTACTTAGCAACATCAAGTAGTGGCATGATTTCAAGAAACCCAAAAAGATAGAGTACATCAGCATTTTTTTTTAAAAATGACCTTTGGAATACAATTGCTTTGTTAGCTTCACATGGATCCAATTTAAAATTCGGGAGACAACTCTCGATCAAATTTCACCTGAGTCAACAAGCATCTCCGTTCTGTAGCTCTGTACCAGCCTAATGTAAAATAGCTACCAAGAATGGCAGCATTTGAAACTCAGGTATTAGCCAAGACTCCAGCTTCATAAAGAATAGTCCATATTGCAACTAACTTTACCGATTCAGTCACCAATCCCTTTTATTGAATTAACTGGCTTAGATGATGCACGCCCCATTGCAACGTGAAGTATATCCACATGGTCATTATTTTAGAAATCAAGTCAAGGAGATAGCAGTATATTGTTCAACAAATATTACAAGAACCAAAAGGTGTGGCCTCAAATTCTGCTTCAGGAGGAGTCCTAAAAAATTCAAGCATGTTAAATTAGTCTTTTGGTGGTACAGAAATTGAGTATTACTTCACAAAGCCAATTTGGTAAAGCATTTGATTTTGCACTCAACAGGATAATTTGCGAGAGTATTAAATTTAAGGAATAAACCCAACAATCACACTTCGAGAAAAAATGTGCTGATTGGTTAACAAGTGGACTACTGTCTAATGTAAGCCTACTGTCATTGGTCAGTATACACACTGGGCTTGTCAGCAAGCTCATCAATAAGGCATGAACTATTTGTTCACCATGCAAGTTTGATGCTAAAATAAGGTGCAAAGACAATACTGTGGGATAGCGACTACCCTATCAGATAATTTCTCTTGTTGCTTCTTCCATAAACACGAGTGGCCCTAAGACGTGATGAGTGCACGATGAAAAGCTTTGATTTCACTTTTTTGAGAATATTTAAATCCTGTACTACCAAAATGTAAAGTCTCCATAATTACAGATGACAATAGGGCTTCTCTCTCATCAGAGAGAAGACAGGTGGTGGATTAGCCCGAAGGTCACCATGTCTCCGGTGAGAGGAAAGATCGAAAAGGAGAGTCCAGTTGCTGTGGAATTGAACCCACAATGTTGGTGCCACTCGACATTGTAAGCCAGCTGTCCAGCAAACTGAACTAACTGATAAAGCAAAGTCTGGCAAGCAAGAATTTTAAAAAAAGGTTAATTGTATGATATAGAACATTTCAAAATATTTAAACATATAGACAGGCTCCCAATAATTATGAGCTAATGTGAATCTAATGAATCCTTCAGTCTAATGAAAACGTAGAACAAAATAGGAAAATAAAGTAACATTAGCATAGATAATCAAAAGTCTCAAAGAGATAGGTTTCGAGACGTGTTTTTAAAGGAGTAGTGAGATGTCAGGAGAGAATGACAGAACATAAAGCCTCGGCAAGTGAAAGCATAATTACCAATGATTGAGCAATTAAAATTACAGATGTTCAGGATACAAGAAATAAATGAGTACAGATATATTGGAGGACTATGAGAATGAAAATATTATCAAGGCAGGGAGTTGCAACATCATGCAGAGATTTGAAAAGAATCAGAATTTTAGAATCAGTCTTTTGTTTCACTAAAAGTCAATGTCAGTCAGTGAACAAAGGAGTCACAGATAAATGGGACATGGTTTAAGTTAAGATACCGACAGCATCTTTAGATGAACTCAAGTGTAGAGATGATAGAAAATGGGAAAACAGCCACAATTTTGAATAATCAAAGCAAGAGGTATCAAAAGGTGTGAATAAGGATGCTATTGTTGCTGGACTAGTAATCCACAGATCCACATAAGTGTTCTGGAATCAATGCCCCCGCCTCCATGATTTTGTAAGTCTCCATATGATCACCCCTCAACCTCTGCACACCAATGAAAAAAGACTCAGCCTATCCATCTACTTGTTATAACTCAAACCCTCCATTCCGAGCAACATCTTTGGAAATCTTTTCTGAACCCTCTCCAATTCCTATGGTAGGGTGACCAAAACTGTACACAGTACTCCAAAAGTGGCCTCACTTGCACATCCTCAACCTAATACACCACCTCTGACGCCACCATGTCTGTCTATCTGTGTTGCAAACTTCAAAGAAATTTATGTATCTGAACCATGAGGTCTCCCTGCTCAACATTACCAAGGGCCCTACCATTAACTGGATATGTCTTGCCCTTGTTCATATTACCTTGCATTTATCAAATTAAATTCCATCTGCCATTCCTTAGCCCACTGACCCAATTGACCAAGATCTCTTTGTTATCATAGATAACCTGCTTCACTGTCTACCATACCACCAATTAAAGACTGTAGATTTTACAACAAATTTGCCATGCTCCTGGAAAATGGAAACTAGTGAGAGTGCCAAAATTTATAAATTAATCAGCACGGTGGCACAGTGGTTAGCACTGCTGCCTCACAGCACCTGAGACCCGGGTTCAATTCCCGACTCAGGTGACTGACTGTGTGGAGTTTGCACGTTCTCCCCGTGTCTGCGTGGGTTTCCTCCGGGTGCTCCGGTTTCCTCCCACAGTCCAAAGATGTGCGGGTCAGGTGAATTGGCTATGCTAAATTGCCCATAGTGTTAGGTAAGGGGTAAATGTAGGGGTATGGGTGGGTTTCGCTTCGGCGGGTCGGTGTGGACTTGTTGGGCCGAAGGGCCTGTTTCCACACTGTAAGTCTAATCTAATCTAAATAATACAGATTGTGTGCCATATGCTGACCTTTCTTTGGGGGTCCGGGAAAGCTGCAACAACACAAAGACAGCACTTTATAAAGCCTTCCATTAAGCGTATGGCTGTAATGGGTTGTGGCAAATTTATCAACTGCGGAGTAGCAGTAACAGCAATTTCTTCTGAAATAAACATTGGGTTCAGGACTATGAGTAATAATTAAGATCAACATTAGTTTCAGGTTCAGAATGTTACATTATCCAGAGGTGCCATCTTTCAAATGAGATGTGCAGCCATATCTTCCCGATCTGTGCAGGTGAATGGAAAACTCACGTGGTACCATTCAAAGAGAAGCAGGGAATAGGCTCTGGCCAATGCTCATCACTTTCCTGACCTTATGCAAAACAGATCAATCTTGTTCAACCCGAGAAATCTTGCTCTTGGCCCTGCTCTGTCAGTGGCTTTTTCCAGTTCCATGTTTCTTTGGGATCCCTTCTAAGTTATTATAATTTAGAATACAGTGCTCACGAAAGGATTTAACCAAAAACATAGAGAATATGGATGGTTCATCCCACATCATGCAAGCTATGAGTTTAAATCTATAATGTCCCCATCTCCCATTAAAACACTGACAAGCACAAAATCTGCTGGCAACTTGCAATCTTCAAAAAAATTGACAAGTTTAAAAACTCAATACATGTGCACAGAATTGTTTGGCTATGTGGTTCCATATAGTTGTGCTCTAGTGATTTATGGGCACAATGCAAATATTCATTTATGGGCAGACAAGCCCAAGCCTTTCCATTAATTTACACAGTCAATTATTTCAATACAATGAACATCATGTTGACAGTTTGAGGAGCTGAAATTACATCGAATGAATACTGAGAGGATATTGTTATCAGATTACTCCAGGACAATTGTTGCACAAGGGTGTAACAAAAGAAAGATTTTCCAAGTTTGAACCACAAATTATGAAAATAAAGAATGCTGTACAGCTCATTTCATAAGTTTTTTTCTCTCTCCTTTCTTCTCAAGTTCTCCACTCTGGCAGAGCACTGCATTCCTTACAGAGACAGAAAAGCCTTTGTACATACTATTAGGAGCTGTGCAGATTGAATCATCCCTTCAAAATGTCCTGTCAGATGTTACTTGAAAATCCAAATATGTTACACCTGCAGGTTCCCTTCTACTGACCCTGTGTATTACATCATCAGAAAATACTGATAGATTTGTCAAACATAATTGCCCATTCACAAAACCATCTTAACTTTGCTTGATTACATTCCAATTTTCCAAATGTCCTGTTAGTGCCTACTTAATAATGGATTCTAGCATCCTAATACCAGGGTTAAGGTTTCAGTGTCACAGTACAATGATGCACATTCAATATTACAAGGTTGAAATGCAGTATTATCTAAACTTAAATCCTGGATCTACTACATTTCCCTAAATCCCCTATTTAGCATGCTCTCCCAACTTAAAGTAATCTTATAATTCACTGACTTGAAACATTAATGCTGTTTCACTCTGCACATGCTGCCTGGCATGCTAAGTGTTTTGAGATTTCTTTGTTTTTGTTTTAACTTTATAGCATTATATTTTTAAGGTCACCTGACATAACTCTGCGGAAAGCAGTTAATGCATCTTCAGTTCTGAAATGCAGTTTTTTATCTTCATCTTTCATCTCAAATCCGATCTGGAACAGTGGTGATTAATTTTCTGGCTCCTCTTTCGTGGTTTTCAGCACCTAGCGTTCCCCTTGTACCACAGCGACCAAACCTGTGCACAGAGCTCCTGATGTGGTCTGACAATAGCATTAAATAGTTTAGTCACAACTTCCATAAACTTGTCTTCTGCTTTTTTGGCTGCTGTTCAAAATTCATCTGGTTTTATTCACTTCTACTCTGATATAGTATATCGAACATAAAATCTATAAATTTCTTTCAATTTCATCTTCAGTGATTTCAAAGGCATTTATAAATACAGTAGCTCCCCCATACCCGTGGGGGCTACATTCCAAGACCTACCTCGGAAGCCCGAAACCTCTGGACAATTCCAATAATTCACCACTCTCTGAAAGTTAAAGAAGTGTGGTTACAAATATACAAGACACTGGTGAGACCACACCTGGAATATTGTGCCCAGTTTTGGTCTCTTTACTTGAGGAAGATGTGATAGCAGTAGAGAGGAGGGTCAAAGCGCTGAATGCTGACTCCCACTTCTAATTGCTATGATCCTACGTTCCCCTGAATAGAAAATCTCTCATCACGGCCCTAAATGGAAGCCTTTTATTTTTCATCTGTGCCCCCTTGTTTCTAGATCCCTCAACTAGAAAAACATCCTATCTACATCAACTCTAACCTTCCTTACTATTTTGTAGCTTTCAACGAGGTCATCTCTTGTTCTTCAAAACTTCACAGAGAATGCAAGCACAGTTTGTCCCATTTCGCTTCACAGGCCATCCCAGAAACAAGTCTGGTGAACCTCTGTTGCATTCCCTCAGTGGCAATAATCCTTCCTGAGGTGGGGAGGCAGAAACTGCAAAGGGTACTCCACATTTCTATGCAGTGAAACAAGATTTCATAAATTCCTGTATTGAAATCCACTTGCAACAAAGGCCAACATTCCATTAGCTTCCTAACAGCCAAATGATAGTGCTGTTTTTAAACCTTTCCCATTTCTTAAATACAGAAGTAGCATTCGCAAGCTTCCAATCCGCAGGAATCATTCCAGATAGAATTTTGAATGATGTTAACTATTGCAGCAATTATCTCATGCTTGTTGTAACTCCTTCATGGGATCACCCCCAGTAGTATCTATTGCCCACTGACCCAATTGGCTTGCTAGGATTACTTCAGAGACGAGTTAAAAGTTAACCACATTGCTATGAATATCGAACCACGTCAGTCAGACTAAATAGAGAGAATGTTTCCTTCCGTAGTGAACCAGATCAGTCTTTGTTACAATGATTATGTTCTTACTTAGGCTAGCTTCTAAATCCACATTTTTATCGAATTCAAAATTTCTTCATTTCTCATGGTAAGATTTCAATCCAAGTCCCCATAGCACTGTGTCAAAGAGCGTGGTGCCGGAAAAGCACAGCCAGTCAGGCAGCATCCAAGGAGCAGGAGAGTCGACATTTCCCGCATAAGCTCTTCATCAGGAATCCACATCTCATTCCTGATGAAGAGCTTATGCTCAAAACACTGATTCTCCTGCTCCTCGGATGCTGCCTGACCTGCTGGGCTTTTCCAGCACCACACTCTTCGACTCTGATCTCCAGCATCTACAGTGCTCACTTTATTCTCAGGTTTTTGAATTTCTAATCTCATGAACTACTTTTACACTGCATCACTGCTTTCCCTTGGAACGAATACAGTCCTGTGATATCACATCACCAGGTTGACACCTTTCTCATTGTTATGTCTGGTGCTCCTCCTGACATGATGTCCTGCACCCTTCTTTGCTACATGATTGAGCGTCTGGTATGAAGACAATCATGGAGTGGGGAAAATGCCATGCCATGCAGTTCCAAATGGTGGTTGAATACAATTGTGCTGTTGCGAGTAACCCTGAATGCCTCATGGATGCTCAATCTTAACTTGCTTGCTCTGTTTAGAAACCATCTCATTCAGCACAAAGGCAGTGCCCCACACACACACACACACACACACACACGAAGGAACCCTCAATATGAAGGTGAGGCTTTTTCTCCACAAGGAGTATATGGGGCCGATTCCCATAAACACCATAATTGACAGGTGCATCTATTACAGGAAGGCTGATTAGGAAAAGATCAAGTACATTTTTCAAGCACTGCAGGATTCTCGAGATGTGGAGGAACAGAGGGATCTTGGGGTCCAGGTCCCCAAATCCCTCAAAAGATGCCACCCAAGTTGATACAGTTGTTCAGAAGACACATTGTGTGTTGGTTTTCATTAACAGGGGTATCGAGGTTATGCTGCAACTCTGAAGAGCCCTGGTTAGACCACACTTGGAATATTGTATTCAGTTGTGATTGTTTCATTATAGGATGGATATAGAAGCTTTAGGAGAGGGTGTAGAAGAAATTTACCAAGATGTTGCCTGGCCTGGAGAGCATGTCTCATGAAGAAAGGTTGAGAGAGCTAAGGCTTTTCTCATTGGAGCAAAAAAGGTGAGAGGTGATTTGATAGATGTGTACATTATGATAGATAGAGTGAATAGTCAGAGACTTCTTCCCAGTGCAGAAATGGCTATCAGAAGGGGGCATAGTGTTAAGTCGACTGGACGAAGGTTTAAAGGAGATGTCAGAGATCGGCTCTTTACAGAGAGTGGTGGGTGTGTGGAACGCACTGCCAGTGGTAACAGTAGAGTCAGATACATCAGGGACATTTATTGACTCTTGGATAGGCACATGGAGGGTAAAATGAAGGGTATGTAGGTTAGTTTGATCTTTAAGTAGGATAAAAGATCAGCATAACGTCAAGGGCCGATATGTTCTTCCTGAAGACCTCACCCCCTATGGCAGGTCCTGTCCAGCACATTCAACCAGCACGGGAGGTAATTCTGAGAAGGACCCAAAACATTAACTATGTTTCCTGCTGCACAGATGGTGCTAGATCTGCTGAGTTTCTCCAGCACTTCTCCATTTTTATATTGGTCAGTAGCAGTCTGCCAAGGCATTCAATAGTGATGGACCTTGCAGTACTTGACTCAGTACATTTTTCCCTGTCTGCCCTCTGTGCTTCCATTAAGTGTTGTTCAGGTTAGAGGAGAACCATATCATCAGCTGAGCAAGGGGCAGACAATAGTCATCAGGAGGCTGCCTTATTGGCTAGAAAACTACCGAAAGAATTGGTGCTTTGGCCCCAGCTATTCACGATACAGGTAAATGACTTGGATCAGAGAACCAAATGCAACATTTCAAAGTTTGTTGCAGATACAAAACTGGGTAGAGATTGAAAGTTAGGAAAAGGATGCAAGATGTCTTTAAGGTGATGCAGAGAAGCTGAGCAAGTGGGCAAACACATAACAGATCCAATACAATGTGAGCAAATGTGAAATTATACATTTCAGTGCGAAAAGCAGAAGTGTATTATTCAAATAGTACAAAAGGATCTTGGTGTCCTTGTACACCAGTCAATTGGTGCAACAAGCAATTAGGAAAGTAAATGTTATATTAACCTTCATCGCAAGAGTTTACAAGTTCAGAAGTACAGATGCCTTATTACAGTTATACAGGGCAATGGTAGACCACATCGGAAGAATTACATGCAGTTTAGGTCTTCTTACCTCAGAAAGGATATACTTGTGTAGTAGAGCGGTGAATGCTCACTAGGTTGAAGTTAGAGATAACAGGACTTTCATAAGAGGAGAGGTGGAGTGGGCCTGGATTCATTAGAGTTTAGAACAATGGTCATCAGACAAGTTTTTAATTCCAGATTTATTAATTGAATTCAAATTTCACCATCTGTCATGATGAAATTTTAACCTACGTTAACCTCTGTTAACCAGAGTTATGCATCGCTAGAGAGAATGACAATGCCATGATACCAGCACCTCCCATGTGACTGAGAATCAATGTCAGTCAGTGAGCAGAGGCTTGCAGGAGGTCAGGACCTAGCACAAGTTTGATGTGAAAAACTCTGCAGTTTTATCTGAAGGTAACAGCCATTTAAAACTTCTAAAAGTAGTACTGGATTCTCATTGGAGAGACTGCGAAAGCTAACCAGCTCTATTTGAAATTAGGTTTTGCAGTGTGACCCAAGTTTATAAAGGAATCCAAAGTCTGTGTTACTTTGAACCAAGAGCTTCTTTATTATGTTAGAATTAAATTTTAAACTTTGTATACAATGTTTTTAAGGGTTTCGTCAATCTTCTGCTTATAAGCTTTCTTAATCTTTCTCTCACCACTGCCGCAACAAGGTAAATACACAAGGCTAAGTAGCACATCTTATAAACATTAATCATATTGATACAATTCCCAAGTGTCTAGTTCATCAATGCCCAACCATATACTCATACTAGTCACGAGGGATTGGGATGTCAATTCATGCTATTACAAGTTTATTGAACACTCGCAGCTGTCATGTTCTGCCGAATAATGTACAAAATGATCAATGTGGTGCTCTTGAATCACTTCTCCATTATATATCCTGGGATAAAAAACACAATCCAAATAGTGCTCTTAAATAACTCACCCACTGGCTTGTATATAATTGACAAGAACACCAACAGATATTCAATTTGCAGGCAGTCCCCAGGTTACAAACAAGTTCCATTCTTCAGTGCACTGGTAAATTAGTTTGTGAGCAAATTGGAACACAGTGCGGTACAATATTGAATTGCCATTTGGAAGTACAAGCAAATGTTCACATCAGATCTTTAAAAAATGATTAATATACCCCAGTATGGGGTTACATTTTTAAGTACAGAGTGGAGGACATGCCCCTGTCTGTACCAATGGTGCGAGGTGGAGGTGGTTGAGAGCTCCAAGCTCCTCGGAGTAAATATCACCAACAATCTGTTTTGGCACATCCAAGAAGATGCTACAGTTAAGAAAGCACACCATTACTTCATGTTCCTCAGAACAGTAAGGGAATTTGGCATGTCCACAATGACTCATACTAATTTTCGTAGCTGTACCACAGAAAGCATCCTCTCTGGATGGACCACAGGTTATATGGCAACTACTCTACCCAACACTGCAACAAATTACAGAGAGTTGTGAACACAGCTCGATCCATCATGAAAACCAGCTTTCCTTCCACTGATTCCATCTACACTTCCTACTGTCTCAGAAAAGTAGCCGACATAATCAAAGACTCCTCTCACTCCAGTTATACTCTCTTCCATCAGGCAAAGGAGAGAAAAGTTTGAAAACATGTCCCAACAGATTTAAGAAGAGCTTCTTCCCTACTGTTGTCAGACATATCAATGGACCTCTCATGTAGATTCAGTCAGAGATATACAGCACAGAAACAGATCCTTCAGTCCATCTCATCCATGATATTCTAACATACTCTCGTTCCATTTGCCAGCACTTGGCCCATATCCCACTAAACCTTTCCTATTCATATACTTATCCAGATGACATTTTAAAATGTTGTAATTGTACCAGCCTCCACCACTTCTTCTGGCAGCTCATTCCATACATGCACCATTCTCTGCACAAAAAGGTTGCCCCTTGGGTCTCTTAAATCCTTCCCCTCTCACCCTAAACCTATGCTCTCTAGTTCTGGACTCCCCCCACCCCAGGGAAGAGACTTCACCTATTTATCCTATCCATGCCCCTCATGATTTTATAAACCTCTATTAGGTCACCCTTCAGCCTCCGACGCTCCAAGGAAAACAGCTCCAACCTATTCGACCTCTCCCAATAGCTCAAATCCTCTAACCCTTTCACAACATCCTTTCGATAGGAGGGAGACCAGAATTGCACACAATATTCCAAAAGTGGCCGAACCAACGTCCTGTACAGCTGCAACATGACCTCCCAACTCCTGTACTCCATACTCGGACCGATAAAGGAAAGCATATCAAACGCCTTCTTCACTATCTTATCTACCTGCAACTCCACTTTCAAGGAGCTATGAATCTGCATTCCAAGGTCCCTTTGTTCAGCAACACTCTCCAGGACCCTACCATTAAGTGTATAAGTCCTGCTAAGATTTGCCTTTCTAAAATGCAGCACCTCACATTTATCTAAATTAAACTCCATCTGCCACTCCTCAGTCTACTGGCCCATCTGATCAAGAACCCATTTTATTCTGAGGAAACCTTCTTCACTGTCTACTATTTGGTGTCATCTGCAAATTTAATAACTATACCTCCTACATTCACATCCAAATCATTGTCATGACAAAAAAGCAGAAGACCCCCTGTGGCATACTATTAGTCAGAGGCCTCCAGCCTGAAAGGCAATCCTCCACCAACACTCTAATTTCTCTATCCAACTGGCTTGTTTTCCCTGTATTTCACGAGAACTAATCTTGCCAACCACTCTACCATGAGGAACCTTGTCATACGCCTCACTGAAGTCCACACAGATCACATCCATTGCTCCGCCCTCATCAATCCTCTTTGTTAATTCTTCAAAAAAGCTCAACTATATTACGGTTGATCTTTCGCCACACCTCCTCTGTAGCTGTAACACCATATTCTGCATTTTATACTTTACCTTGATATACTTATTGTTTTGGACCATATCAAACAAAAGAAGAATTGGAATAATTAACAATTTAATGACTAAAAAGCAACTGCTGTAACAAAATAACATCTCAAACACACCAATGGCAAAGGCAAATTCAGTAAAATAGATTGTCTCACTGTGAAATAGATTGTCCAAGAACTCATCTGGACTCTCAAAAAGTTATAGTGGCTACAAAAGCAGGTGAGAGGCAAAGTGAAACTCACCTCCTGACACCCCAAAGCCTGTCCAGCATCTACAAGGCACAAGTCTGGAATGTGATGAAATACTCCTGACTTGCCTGGATCAGTGGAGCCCCAACAACTCTCAAAACTTGACACCATCTAGGACAAAGGAACCCTCTTGATTGACATGACACCCACAAGTACCCACTCCCTCTGCAACAGATGCTCAGTAGCAGCAGCAGCTTGTACTAGCTACAAGATGCATTGCAGAAATTCAAATATCTTCAAACAGCACCTTCCAAACCCACAACCACTTCCGTCTAGAATGATAAGTGCCGCAGATATATGGGAATACCACAACCTACAAGTTCCCCTCCAAGCCAATCTCCATCCTGACTTTGATAAACATTTGCTGTTCCCTAACTATCTCTGGGTAACTATCCTGCATTTCCATCCCCGAGGGCCACAGGATGAGAACTGTAGCAGTTCAAAAAGGCAGCTCACCAACACCTTCTCAAGAGCAACAGGAGATGGGCAATAAATTTTATTCCTGATGAAGGGCTTTTGCCCAAAACATCGATTTCGCTGCTCCTTGGTTGCTGCCTGAACTGCTGTGCTCTTCCAGCACCACGAATCCAGAATCTGGTTTCCAGCATCTGCAGTCATTGTTTTTACCTCCCTAATAAATTTTGGCCAGCCAGCGCAACCCACATCCCACAAATGATTAATAAAACACAGAAATTATTAATGGGAAAGTAATTGGGACAAAAAGGGCCAAAAGAGCTTATTTAGTGGGTCAGCTATCTTTCTTTGGATGGACATGAAAGATCAAAACGCGATAGGGAGCAACTTGACTGAAATTCTTTCCTGAATGGTCATACAAACGCCGGCCAACTATAAGACCATAAGACATAGGAGTGGAAGTAAGGCCATTCAGCCCATCGAGTCCACTCCGCCATTCAATCATGCCTGATGGCCATTTCAACTCCACTTACCAGCATTCTCCCTGTAGCCCTTAATTCCTCGTGACATCAAGAATTTATCAATACCAGTCTTGAAGACATTTAACGTCCCAGCCTCCACTGCACTCTGCGGCAATGAATTCCACAGGCCCACCACTCCCTGCTCTGAATTGACCCCCTCTAATTCTAAGGCTGTGTCCATGGATCCTAGTCTCCTCACCTAATGGAAACAATTTCCTAGCGTCCACCCTTTCCAAGCCATGTATTATCTTGTAAGTTTCTATTAAATCTCCCCTTAGTCTTCTAAACTCCAATGAATACAATCCCAGGATCCTCAGCTGTTCCTCGTATGTTAGACCAACCATTCCAGGGATCATCCGTGTGAATCTCCGCTGGACACGTTCCAGTGCCAGTATGTCCTTCCTGAGGTGTGGGGACCAAAACTGGACATAGTACTCCAAATGGGGACTAACTAGAGTTTTATAAAGTCTCAGTAGCACAACTGTGCTTTTATATTCCAACCCTCGAGATAAATGACAACATTGCATTCGCTTTCTTAATCATGCACTCAACCTGCATGTTTACCTTTAGAGAATCCTCGACTAGCGCTCCCAGATCCCTTTGTACTTTGGCTTTACTAATTTTCTCACCGCTTAGAAAGTAGTCTCTGCTTTTATTCTTTTTTCCAAAGTGCAAGACCTTGCATTTGCTCACGTTGAATTCCATCAGCCATTTCCTGGACCACTCTCCCAAACTGTCTAGATCCTTCTGCAGCCTCCCCACTTCCTCAGCACTACCTGCCTGTCCACCTAACTTCGTATCATCGGCAAACTTCGCTAGAATGCTCCCAGTCCCTTCATCCAGATCATTGATATAGTCATTAATTAGTCATTAACTGTACAACAGCCAGTATTGTTGCTGCATTTCTGTGGTCATAGATCTCAAACGCCAAATTAATCCCACCTCTGCAAATAGTGACTGATTGCTTAGTATTTTTAACCTTCTCTTTTTTCATTGCTATTTTTGCAGAGCTTACAGTAACCACTTTTGAAAGTAACAAATTCGTCGTGAAATACTTTTGAATAACCAGAGGCTGTCACATGACAATTTTTAAGCCTAAATCCTATGCTTTCTTACTGTGATATAAAATTCTTTATTACAAGTGGCTATTGAAGCCGAGTCAAGAAACAGTGAATACAGCAAGAAAATTTGATTCAAGGGCAAGATTCCGGTTTACAACAGCAAGTGTGATGGTCAATAGCTCCATTTGGTAATTAGTACTTTAATAACTCTGAATCTAGAAAGACAATGCAATTCTTGCAAAAAGCGCCATTGAAGTGGGGAGTAAGTGACATCCTTCATCTGCCTTTGTACAACTGGTTCTGGATACTATATTGTTCTGAAGGTTCACCTGATCCAAAATATTAACTCGGATTTCTGAGCTTTTCCAAAATTGTCTGTTTCTTTGTTTCTGATTTCCAACAACCACAGTTCTTTTGGCGTTTACCATGTTCCTTGTATTGTACAATGGAGCTAGAAAAGCACTTTTAAAAGATTTTCACGAACCAGTGATAAAGGTCAAATGGTTTCAAATTTTTGTATCAATGGAAAACAGGTCTTGTTCGACAAACCAACACAAACTTGCAGAGTTCGCAAAAGTAAATACAGTAACTGAATTCATTTCACTAAGAACAACTTGTTACAGGTTTTTAAAAAGAGGAAACGGTGGATAAATATCACGAGCCTAATTTAACATTTACAATACCTGCAATACTGCAAACTTTGTAACGACTATCTGATTTGGAGATTAGAGGAAAACTAATTGCAACACAACTCATGACAAGTTTCATTATAAGTCTCCAAAAAGGCTAATTCGCTGTTAATCATAACAATATCAATTTAATAAAGGGCTTTGACAAAGGGTCAGTTATACTCGAAATGTCAGCTCTTTTCCCTCTTTACAGATGCTGCTAGACCTGCTGAGATTTTCCAGCATTTTCTCTTTTGGTTTCAATTTGATCAAATGTTGCTCACATAAGGCTTAAAGTCTTCTAACAGTATATTACTTGTTAATAATTGATACTTTAATCTGATTTTTAGCCTGGTCCCCACTTCTGGCATAGTTACAGAATACAGCTGTAGAAAACAAGACTCTTTTCATTGTAAATGTTGTGCAGCAACTTTTCATTATTACAAACTTCTAAACAGTTTCCAAAGTAATGGCTTTATATAAAGCCCTGAGCCATGGCCCAAACACAGATCAATACCAAGAACACGTTTTCAGAATAAATCTTTTCCCTTTTTGCAATGTTTTGATGTGGTAAATCCTCTCTTCCCTGCAAACACACAACAGTACACTGTCACACCATAGGTTGTGACAATGTAACACGTATTCAAAAATGGAAGAGACACAAGAAAAAACAAGCTTGAATCTGTCATTGGGAAAAATAGTAGTCGTAGAACAGAACATTTCGAAACACATAACATAATCAGAGTCTGAAAGGCTTCATGAAGAGGAGATCATGTTTGACAAATCTGTTACAGTTCTTTGAGGTAACAAGTCGTGTGGATAAAGGGGAACTAGTAGATACAATACATTAGGATTTCCAAAAGGAGCTTCCTAAAGGTACTGCACAATAAGGCTACTTAGGATTAAAGATCATGGTGTCTTGAGCATGAATAGAGGATTGGCAAACTAATAGAAGTCAGAGCTGGGAATAAAGGGGGTATTTTCAGGATGGTTAACTGTAGCCGGTGGAGAGACACAGGAATCACCACCAAGCCCACCATTACTGACTATATACATCAATGACTTGGAAGACAGAAGTGAATGTACTATCGCCAGATTTGTGTATGATACAAAAATAAGAAACAACAGAAATAAGATGTAAGTCGTTTGGCACCTCAAGTCTACTGCGCCTTTCAGTCAGATCATGCCTGATCCAACATTACTCTCAGCAATTTCCTACCCCTTTCCCATAACCCTTAATATACCTGCTGATCAAATATCTATCTTAGTCTCAGATGTACACAATGATTCTGCCCCATGGCTCTGAGGCAAAGAATTCCAAAGACTCTCCGTATTCTCCTGATAAAAACATTTTAATTCCCACTTTCAAAACAACGCACTTTAGAAATACTGGAGGAGTGTGGGAAAAATTAGCCCTGCATTAAATGTATTAAAAAAGCCCAATGTTACTTCCTACTCTTTTCATTGCACTACTGGCTCAAACAGGAGGAAATACAGACAATTCATATTCTTGACTACAATGTATTGAGGAAAGATGGGTATAATAAAAGGGAGGGTGAAGTACAGTGGCAGTGCTGATCAAACATACAGCAATACAACAATGTTTCGGGGAGGTGTAATTCCTGAAATTATGCACAGAACTTCCTTGATCAGCATAGTTCCAGCACAAACAAGAAAGATTTGGAGATGCCGGTGTTGGACCAGGGTGTACAAAGTTAAAAATCTCACAGCACCAGGTTATGGCCCAACAGGTTTATTTGGAAGCACTAGCTTTCGGAGCGCAGCTCCTTTACCATGTAGTTGTGTGTAGTGAAGGATCATGTGCTAGGGAATGAAGTGGAGTAATTGAATATATGTCTCTGGGAGAGCATTTACGAAACAGTGATCTCAATATTCAGTTTGGAGTATTGTTTTTAAAAAAGGACAAAGACAAGATACCTGTGGAAATAATGAATGAGAGGAAGACTAATTTCATGGTCCTGGTCTTGGTAGTGAGCAATGTGAGGCCTTCAAACAGGAGCTGGAGACAAGCTGAACAAATTGTCACAAGGAGAATAAAGATAATCGTCAGGTTCCAAAAATGAAAATCAGACCCTGAACAAAACAGAGAGGAGATGAAACACAAGTTTTGAGAAGATTTGAAGTTCAGGTTGGGGTATTGGATGTAGGTTTGCTTGATGAGTTGTAAGGTTCACTTCCAGACATTTCGTTACCCTACTAGGTGACATCTTCAGTGGGCCTCAGGTGAAGCAATGCTGAAAATTCCTGCTTTCCATTCATATGTTTGGGTTTCTTTGGGTTGGTCATGTCATTTCCTGCGGTGATGTTATTTCCTGTGGCGAAGTCACTTCCTGTTCCTTTTCTCAGGGGGTGGTAGATGGGGTCCAACTCGATGTGTTTGTTGATAGAGATCCGGTTGGAATGCCATGCTACTCGTGTGTGTCTTTGTTTGGCTTGTCCAAGGATGCATGTGTTGTCCCAGTCGAAATGGTGTCCTTCCTCCTCCATATGCGAGTATACTAGTGAGAGAGGGTCATGTCTCTCACATCGAGTTAGACCCCATCTACCACTCCTTGAGAAAAGGAACAGGAAGTGACTTCGCCACAGGAAATAACATCACCAACCCAAAGAAACCCCAAACATCTAAATAGAAAGCAGGAATTTTCAGGACTGCTTCGCCTGAAGTCCACTGAAGATGTTACCTAGTAGGGTAACGAAACGTCTGGAAATGAATCTTCCAGCTCAGCGAGCAAACCTACACCCAAAAGGAGATGAAAAAGGAAAGGGGGGACAAAGTTACAATAATACGTTAGCCGAAAATTTGAAAAAGGCAACAGCATAGTCTTTTAAAGTGTCATTAAATTAATGCCAATTAATAGCTAAAGAGGATCTTCTTGTATAAGAGGGAGGGTTATGGTTAAAGGTACTAGATGAGTATTCTGCACCGTTTCACTCATGGGAAAGAGACGCGATCAGTGTTGCAAAAATCAGGAGTCAGCAGAAAGTTTAGATAAGGCTAAAAATAGATAAAGGGGGTGAGTCAAAGGATGCTAGTGCTCAAAATAAAAAAAAACACATTTCAGATGACTTCATATTTCTAAGAACACAAAGATGGAAACTGAAGAGGTGTTGTCCAAAAGAAATATATCAGCTATGTGAAAATAGAATCACAATTGTTCCTGCAGCTGCTAGAAATTTGAAGTGAAATCAAAAGATGTTGGAGAATACTCAGCAGGTCAGGCAAGAAAAAGAAATAGAGGAAGAGCAAAATCGAGAGAAGCACCTCGGAGCTAGAAATGAGACAGGTTAGAGTATGGAATTTTATGGGAAGATGAAATGAAATAATTGTGATGAATATTGCTGAAACATTCTGTCTTACCTTCAAACAGGATAAATGCAAGAATAACATGTTTCAAACAATTACAATAACTCATAACACAGTGTTCTAATGTGTTTGCATGTTGATATTGGTTGAGGATTTAAACTGTATTTAAACAAGACTGTAAGATTTTAAGCAAGACCAATGACCCAGCCTCTACAGCCCTCTGCAGTAAAGAATCCCATGAATTCACTACCCTGAGAAGAAAATTCCTCTCCGTTTTAAAAGGGCAACCCCTTATTCTGAGACTATGAAGCCTTTTGTGCCATGTCCAAGTGCGTTTTATTTTGGTACCTAAGCACAAAACTCTGGTGAATACTGACAGGTTGACAACTTGCTTTTGACTTCAGTGCCAAATCAACAACCAGGTTCTCAAATTGTACTGTCACGCCAATGCACACCCCCAGTAGTTTCAAATTACTGCAAAAAGAAAAGATTTTGTATCAGCACACTCTGCAATCCATAACTAAACATATATCAGCATTCTATTTCACTTAGGGGACATTTACAATGTAATACATGAAAGGTTGTAATTTAATCCCAGAACTGTGAGCACTTGCATTTTATCCTCATCATTCATGACATTATCAAATCTTTTGTCTGAATTAATTCCTCCTCAGTTTTTCTCAAATGCCTGTAATTATCCTGTGGCTGCCAGTTTTGCAATGATATCAATATACACTGCGTTATCAGCAGATACAAATTAAAGCCCCGTCTCCAGTTTGAACTGAGCTCGTGAAGAAAGCATGCTTTCCTCATATACTTGACTTACAAAGCTTCACTCCTTTAAATGTCAATGCTACAATGGAGGTGAAAAAATTGTTGCTGCAATATCAACTTTTTTCAAATAAAGTTAAAAAAAATTTCTTAAAAATCCAGTGAACTTACTGGCAACATTTACAAAGCAGCTTCCACTACAGCAAGTGTGAATGTTAAGCATGACAGGCTAGCCAGATAGTTGAGTAAAAAATGAGGTCTGCAGATGCTGGAGATCACAGCTGCAAATGTGTTGCTGGTCAAAGCACAGCAGGCCAGGCAGCATCTCAGGAATAGAGAATTCGACGTTTCGAGCATAAGCCCTTCATCATTCCTGATGAAGGGCTTATGCTCGAAACGTCGAATTCTCTATTCCTGAGATGCTGCCTGGCCTGCTGTGCTTTGACCAGCAACACATTTGTAGCCAGATAGTTGCACAACTCATGGCTCTGGGAATCAGAACAACACCCAAACCCCAAAGTTGCACATTCAACAGTTTATCCATACAGTTTAAACTGAGTGCAGAATCTGTGAAACTGTGCATCCCGTAATCCTAAATGTGAAGAAGTCTTTGAGGATTTTGTTTTATTCACTTGTGGAATTTGGGGGTTGTTAGCTGGTCAACATTTATCACCTGCCCCTTACCTGAAGTTGGAGAAAACTCAGGACTGCGAATGCTGGAGAGTCAGAGTCGAAAAGTATGGCGTTGGAAAAAGCACAGCAGGTCAGGCAGCATGAAGAGTCGACATTTCGCGCATTCCTGATGAAGGGTTTATGCCCGAAACATTGACTTTGCTGCTCCTCGGATGCTGCCTGATCTGCTGTGCTTTTTCCAGCACCACACTTTTCAACCTTTAGTTGAGGTATATCGTTTGACTGGCTTGACCTGGTCAGATCCTTTATTCATTCTCAAATCTTTGAAAGCTGAAAATTTCAAAAGAAATCCCAAAGGGAAATAAAGATGTCCCAAAACCTTTGGAAAAGCATGTTGTTTAGTAATTGAGCTGATAGTCTTTGGTAAAAAAACAATAATTTCACTGGAGAGAAAGCAACAATAGAAGAAAGCATTTTCCACCTAATCAAAGTTAAAAATCACACACCAGGTTATAGTCCAACAGGTTTAATTGGAAGCACTAGCTTTTGGAGCTAGTCTATCACCTGATGAAGGAGCGTCACTTTGTACACTTGTTAACTTTGTACACTCCAGTCCAACACTGGCATCTCCAAATCATGGCCACGTATTCACAGCATCCACAACCCTACTGCTTGGAAGAATAGTTTTTAACAACAATGTGCACTCACATAGGCACCTTTAACATAGTGAAATGCTCCAATGCACTTCACAGAATAACTGAAGCGGTGCAGAATACTCACAGAAATAAAGGATAGAGATGGTGACAGAGTTGGGAAAGGTGAGACAGGATTTCAAATGTACATTGTTAAAGCATGTCATTTTTTTTTTTAAATTGAGACTAGGGAAAAAATCAGATCACTAAGCAGAAGATTATTCCATAAGGAAGAAAAACAGAAAGTTAATTCATTCACTAGGAAGTCAAAGGAGCTGACACAGCGCAGCACAAAATTTAGTCACATCGATTTCACAGCATCAGATTTATTTCTGTTCAGCTAAACCAATCTCTAATCATTTGAATGGAGGACATTGAATTACACAGCAAAAACTCAGCTAAGGCACTCAGGAAATATTCTGAAATGTTGGCAGAGACAGAAAATTGCACAGGAGATACACAATGAGCAACTGCGACCGTCAGAAATATGTGCTGAACTGGTCTTGCTTGAAGGCATTTTTCAACTGGTGTTCCTTTATCTTGGCTGTTGAATGTTCACCACAATTTTCTGTAGATCTGCATTCAGCTGCCAAGCCAAGGAAATTAGCATTGCCAAAATAAAAACACACAGACGTGACTCACCGAGAATAGAAATTAAAAACAGTAAAAGAACTTTATGTGGGCCAGTGCATTCCCAGTGTAAAACAGAACCAGTAGGTTTGAGTTCTATTCTCAGACTGTGTTGATCTCACACATGGCAACTGCAGAAGCCCAATAATTGCTCTCAGCACACTCAACTCAGGAGCTGGCAGGGAAAGGAAATTTAACTGTGCTCCTAATTCAGATCAACAGTAACCCAGTGATTGCCTGGAAAGTGCACACTGGGACACAGCTGAGGACGAAGCTTCAACATGTGCTCTCTCTCTCACCCCTATCGTATCACCAGAGGCCAGGACTCCACTTGCAAGAAAGATGACAACTCACTGAAGTACTGTAGAAAGTTCTCAGCACCTATCCCAAATCCACACTTGGTATTATGCAATCATAGACTGGGATTATACATTGAGAGAAAGAACCTGACAATGTTTAAATAACATTGAAACATTTAATGTGAAATTTTTTTTAACCAAGACAATCATTTTCTATATTTGGATTGTCAGTGTAGCTACAAATGGCCAACCAATTCTGACCAGCATGTATTGATGGGGTTCAGAAAAGATTTACAAGGATGTTGCCAGGAGTGAAGGTTTTCAGCTATAGTAAGAGGATTGGCTTTTTTTTGGGGGGGGGCAGAGAAAGAAGAGACCACCTTATAGAGGTTTATAAAATCATGAGGGGCATGGATAGGGTAAACAGACAAAGTATTTTCTCTGGTGGGGGTGGGAGGGGGATTGAAGAGACACTTTATAGATATTTATAAAATCATGAGGGTCTTTTCCCCGGAGTCCAGAACAAGAGGGCATATGCTTAGGGTGAAAGGCAAAGATATAAAAGGGACCTAAGGGACAACTTTTTTTTTTATATACACAGAGGGTCGTCCATGTATGAATGAGTTGCCAGAGGAAGTGGTCGAAGCTGGTACAATTGTCACATTTAAATGGCATCTGGATGGGTGTATGAATAGGAAGGCTTTAGAGGGATATGGGCCAAGTGCTGGCAAATGGGACTAGATAAGTTGGAATATCTGTTCAGCATGGACAAGTTGGGTGAAAGGGTCTATTCCCGTGCGGTACATCTCTATGACTCTAAATGGCTTAGATTAGATTTGGCTCAGCATGTGTAGACAGTATCACTGCAGGAGGAAATGAAGATAATAAAGAACAAGTATCCATAAACAGACTTCTGATGAAGTAAAGTCAATTTCTCCTGCAACGCACTAAAATGGTCCAGGGCTGAAAAATTAGTTCCAAAAAAAAACTGTTTATCACAGTACAATTGGGATACCCAATATATGTGGCACTAATCTGGAAGCCAGAAACACAATACTTTGAGGAGGGTTAATTCTTAATCAAAATTTATTTACAAGTAAAGAGTTTTACATAACTGAGAAAGAACATAGTGTAATATTTAATATTCAAGGCAACTCTCCATTCCATAAGGAGTTGAACGGTTCCACTTCAGAGTGATTATTTTAGCATGCCTTGAAATAAGTATCTGTTTGGATGAATATTATCTTTCACGTTCAAATTTTTGATCTACCTTTTAGAAGTTCTTGGCTATTCACTCAGGTTCTACTTTCTACATAGTTGAGTTAATCTAAAACCTGGCTGTCTGTCCAAAGTTGCACCAAGTTCAGCCATCAGCCAACACTTCTCTCCTTGCTGCCTAACACTGACTGCCAGTTAAGCAAAGTCTTTATAATAAAATTCTCATCACTGCTTTCAAATTCCACCATAGCCTGGCACATTCTCATCTCTAATCCTCCCAACCCTCAAAGGAATAAACAGGAAATACTTCAGCAGGCAATATCTATGGAGACAGAAAAAGATTTCACATTTCAGGATCTTTCATCCCAACCTCAAAGATGTACATTCCTCAAATTCTGGCCTGTTGAACATCCAATTTTAATACCTTCCACACTGGCTAATCTTCCAAGACTATACACTCTGGACTTCTCTCCCAAAACTCCCTTTCCTCCTTTAAGTTGCTGCCTAAAACCTACCTCTATGACTAGGTATATGGTCACCTCACTTTATGCAGTTGAGTCACAAAGCTTGCTCAAGAACACTTGTCAAATCATTTCAGATGGTTGGCATTTAGCCCATCAACTCCAAGCTAACCTCATGCAGGACTGTCAGTCTGTCCCATTCTCCACTCTATCCATTTGGTCTGCAAATTTATCTACTTCAAATGCTGATTCCGTGAATCACTTTGGAACATGTTGAAGATACTCCAACTTGCTGGTGACATATTTACATGGAATATTTTAGCATCTACATCAGTAGGTTAAACAAAATCTGATGACCAGTGTGAAAGCATTCATAAATTTTACCGTCTTTGGATCCAACCACACAAACTATTTCACACTATTTACTGAGTTATGAGAAATTTGGTCTCTTCCACACGGCAGATTATATAAACGTAGAACTAAAATGGCATTTCATTTGATCATTGGTCCAAGTATTAAACAGAACTCTTCACACATATGTTAGGGACAGAATACAAAGTAGAAACCCAGCTAGGAATGTATATAATTTTGCTAACACCAAACCCAAGTATACCATAAATAATTAGACATCATGCTCAATCCTAATGACAAAAATCATCAATTAATATTACTGCTAGATCATGGGAGTTGTCAAAGCCCTCGCTTTCATAGAATACCAGAAGTGTCAAAAAGTCAACAGACATGTCTAAATAATTATTTGAAACTCTGAAAAATCTTATCAGCAATAAACAAATAAGGATGTGCTCAGAACCCAGGGTCAATGATGAAGCATAGACAATCATTTTTGATTAGATCAAGAAAGGGGATGACTAGGATGGTGTGAAGTGAATGAAGTGAGTCAAGAAAGTCAAATTGAAGTATTCACACACACACACACAAACACACACACACACACACACACACACAAAACTCCTAACTTAAAACCATTAATTACCTGCATTTTTAAAAGTAGAGTAAATTACTACAAAATAGTTGTTTGGTAGTACAGAATTTGAATATTGCTGAAAAAAGACACATTTTGTTGAAGTTTTTTGTTTTGCACTTATTAGGACAATTTGCAAGACTACTGCAAATTCCCAAGGGGAAAAACCAAGATCATACACTGCTTGAGAAGAAAGTGCCATTTCGCTTCTAAATAACTCTAATTAGCAGAGACATTGCCAATGAGAAAGTACTGATTAATGCTAATTAACAGTTAACTACCTGGCTACCTACATTAGGATTGCAGGTCCATTCTGTGCAAATAGAAAGAACACATAGACATACTGTTTCTGTATCCATGCAACAAAATAGGCGACAGCCATTCATTGGTTAGTTTTTCAGGACAATGCCCTGA